>NW_020954590.1:63521101-63556754 GCF_900497805.2 Vombatus ursinus
TCTCTCTCTCTCTCTCTCTCTCTCTCTCTCTCTCTCTCTCTCTCTCTCTCCTCTGTCTGTGTCTCTCTCTGTCTCTGTTTTTCTGTGTCTGCCTCGCTCTCTTTGTCTCTTCTCTGTCTCTCTCTGTCTTTCTGTATGTCTCTGTCTCTTCTCTGTTTCTCTATATCTACCTGTCTCTCTGCTCTTTCTCTCTGTCTCCTTTCAAACACATTCCTCTCAAATGGTTTTCTTATAAAGTACAGGAGTATGCTATAATACATCTCTCTCCTCCCTCCCCCAGCTCCACACACGCAAAGGTAGCCTCAGCTTCCATTGATGTAGCAGAGCACTTTTGTGACTTCTTTAAATCTCATTGTCTGAAATGTAGGTTGTTCCTTTCATTCTTTTCCCTTTTCCCTGAAATGCACCTACGGAGATAGGTCAGAGGGCCCACACAGTGACAAATGTCACATTGCTTGAAAGTCTGCCCCCCATCCTCACTCGGGGCTTTGAGATGCTTGAAGTTGCTACTGACCCTACGGACATCAGAACAATGAATTGTACTCCAAATCCCAGTGAACTCAAGGGTGCCTACCATTGTTTACAAAGGGGCCTAGGATATGTGGATTGTAAAACACACACACACACACACACACACACACACACACACAAACAAAAAACCCCTCCAAAACCAAAAAAACAGCCTCTCAATTTATGGGCTGAGGACCTCCGGGGGGCCATGGAGTTATTGCAGAGTTCAAGAATCCATATGTGCACCAAATATTGTAATTTTTACCTTTATTTAGCACTAATTCTGGAAAACAGATAGGTACACATATTCAGTATACTGAATGAAAACAAATAGGTACACATATTCAGTATACTGAATGAAAACAAATAGGTACACATATTCAGTATACTGAATGAATAATATTTAATTCAAAAGCAGTTGCTAGGAAGATGGTGGAGTACAGGCTGGGAGCCAAATGAACTCTTTCAATATTCCCCTCCAGAGAGACTTAAAATAATGCCTTAAATCAAATATTGGAGGGGCAGAGTCAACTAAAGGTCAGAGGGAGACATTTTTCCAACCTAAGACAGCTTAGGAGGTCTGCAGGAGAGGTGTATAATACCAGGGTGGGTGCAGGCCCAGAATGTGGGAGGAGAACCAGTGGTGGGCCTTGGAGGCAGCCATGCAGCATTAGCAGCAGCAGCAGCTTCAGGAACTCTCAGCCCAGGGATGGTAAGGGGGTTGGACAACTGGTCAGAAAGAGATTACAGTGGGCCCTTTGCTGGCACTGGTGGCAGCTGGTGCTGATTGGCAACTTTTTTACCCATAAACTGCTTGCAGTTTCCTGGCAGAAAGGAACACTTGTGATCAATCACAAGGGAAGAGGGTCTCTGGTCATTGTTCCAGGGCCAAGAAGAACACTAGTATTTGTGACTGTAAAGGAGCCAGGGGCCTTTCCTGGGTAAAGATGAGAGCACAAATCTATACCTCTCCCAGGTTAACATTACTTTGGAAGCACTAAAAACTTCTAGACCCCCAGAACTAGCTTTGAAAACAGCAGCGCAAGAAATCCTGTAGCTTGGCACACTACCTTCCCCAGCCCCAGGAAAGCAGAGGCCAACTTTAACGTAAAGTTCAAAGAAATAGAGTAGGAAAATGAGCAAACAACAAAAAAAAGAACTTGACCATAAAAAGCTAGTACAGTGGCAGGAAAGACCAAGACATAAACTTAGAAGAGAACAACAATGTGAAAACATCTACGACCAAAGTCTCAAAGAAAAATGCTTATTAGACCTAAGGGCAGCAAGAATTCTTGAAAGAGTTAAAAAAAGAGATGAGTGTTAGAGGAAAAATTGGGAAAAGAAATGAGAATGATGCAAGAAAATTATGAAAGGAGAATTAATAGATTGATAAAAGAGACACACAAAAAATACTGAAGAAAATAACACCTTAAGAAAACACACACATACACACACACATACAGAATTGGCTAAATGGTAAAAGAGACACAAAAATTCACTGAAGAAAAGAACTCCTTTGAAAACAGAATAGACCAAATGAAAAAGGAGATACATAAATTCACTGAAGGAAAAAAAAATAACCCAACAACAAACAACAGTAACTCCTTAAACAGCAGAATTGACCAAATGGAAAAAGAGGTACAAAAGCTCACTAACAAAATGATTCCTTAAAAATTAGAATTAGGCAAGTGAAAGCTAATGACTCCGTAAGACTTCAAGAAACAATAAAGCAAAGTCAAAAGAATGAAAAAAATAGAAGAAAATGTGAACTATCTCATTGGGAAAACAACTGATCAGGAAAACAGATCATGGAGAGACAATTGAAAAATTATTAAACTACCTGAAAGCTATGATAACAAAAAAAGAGCTTAGACATCATATATCAAGTAATTATCAAGGAAAACTGCCTTGATATCTTAGACACAGTGGGTAAAATAGAAATGGAAAGGACCCACTAATTACCTCCTGAAAGAGAACCCAAAATGAAAAATCCAAGGAATATTATAGTCAAATTCCAGTACTCCCAGGTCAAGAAGAAAATATTGCAAGCATCCAGAAAATAAAAAAACAAAAACAAGAACAATTCAAATATTGTGGAGCCATAGTCAGGATCACACAAGATCTATCAGCTTCCATGTTAAAACAGCAGAGGACTTGGAAGATGATATTCTGGAAGGCAAAGGAACTAGGATTATAACCAAGAATAACTTTTCCAGCAAAACTGAGTATAAACCATCAGGGGGTAAAATGGATATTTAATTAAATAGAAGACTTTCAAGTGTTCCTGATGAGAAGACCAGAACTGAAAAGAAAATTTGGTATTCAAACAGAAGACTCAAGAGAATCATAAAAAGGTAAAAAGGAAAAGAACTCATAATCATAATCACATCAAAATCATAAGGGACTCAATAAAGTTAAACTATTTACCTACATATAAGGGAAGATGATACATGTAATATTTTAAAACTTTATCATTATTAGGGTAGTTAGGAGTCTATATAGACAGAGGGCACAGGTGTGAGTTGATTATGTTGGGATGATCTAAAAAAAAGAAGTGGTGAAAAAGAGGGATACACTGGAGGAAGGGGGAAGGACAAGACTGAGTGGGAACATTTTCTCATGTAAAAATGGTGCATAAGGAAGAGCTTTGAGAGTAGAGGGGAAAATATAAAGCAGTAGGTGATGCTTGAACCTCATTCTCATTGGAATTGGTTCAAAAAGGGAAGAATATAGATGTACACTCAGGTATAGAAATTTATTTTACACAACAGGGAAATAGAAGGAGGAGGAGGACAAAAGATATGGGGGGAATGATTAAAAAAAAGGGCAGGTAAGGAAGTCAGTAGTCAGAAACAAAACAGACTTTTGAGGAGGGACAGGATAAAAAGAGAGAGAGATAAGCAGAAGAAAATAGGATGAAAGGAAACACATAGTAATGATTACTGTGAGTGTGAATGAAATGAGTTAACCCCTAAAACAGAAGTAGATAGCAGAATGGATTAGAAACCAGAATCCAACAATATGTTGTATGTAGGAAACACACTTGAAACAGAAAGACACACACAGAGCTAAGTAAAGAGCTGGAGCAGAATCTATTATGCTTTATCTGAAGTAAAAATGGTAGCGATCATGATCTCAGACAAAGCAAAAGCAACAATAGAACTAATTAAGAGATAACCAGGGAAACTGCATTTTGCTAAAAGGTACCATAGACAATGAAGTAATATAAAAAAATTTTATACCAAGTTTCTCTGATAAAGGCCTCATTTCTCAAATATATAGGGATGTGAGTCAAATTTATAAAAATAAGAGCCATTTCCCAATTGATAAATGGTCAAAGGATATGAACAGTCAGTTTTGAGAAGAAGAAATCAAAGCTACCTATAGTCATGTGAAAAAAATGTTCTAAATCACTATTGATTACAGAAAGTCAAATTAAAACAATTCTGAGGTACTACCTCACACCCATCAGAAATGACAAATGGTGGAGGAGATGAGGGAAAACAGATACACTAATTAATTGTTGGTGGAGTAGTGAACTTGTCCAACCATTCTGGAGAATAGCCTGGAACTATGCCCAAAGGGCTATAGAACTGTGCATACCCTTTGATCAAGCAATACTACTACTAGGTCAAAGAAAGAGATCAAAGAAAAAGGAAAAGGACCTATTTGTACAAAAATATTTATAGTAGCTCTTTTTGTGGCTGTAAAGTCTCAGAAATCAAGGGGATGCTCAACAATTGGAGAATGGCTGAACAAGTTGTGGCATATGATTATGATGGGATACTGCTATGTTGTGGGAAATGACAAGTGGGGGTGGTTTCAGGGAAAAAAAAACATGGCAAGACCTATATGAATTGATACAAAGTGAAGTAAGAAGAACTGGGAGATCATAGTACTGGGAGTGCATAGTAACCCTGATGTTGTAATGATGATTAACTATGACTAACTATTAACTATGAAAGACTTGACTACTTTGATTAATACAATGATCCAATAAATTCCAAAAGACTCATGATGAAAAAATGCTATCCCTCTCCAGAGGGAGAACTGATGAACTCTGAGTATAAATTAAAGTCTTTCTTTTTCTTTCCTTTTTTCTTTCCTTCCTTCCTTCTTTCTTTCTTTCTTTCTTTCTTTCTTTCTTTCTTTCTTTCTTTCTTTCTTTCTTTCTTTCTTTCTTTCTTTCTTTCTTTCTCCCTTTCTTCCTTCCTTCTTTCCTTTCTTTCTTTTTTTTTCCTTTTGTTTTGTTTTGTTTTGCTATGTTTTGAGATATGGCTAATATGGAAATATATTTTGCATGATTTCAAATCAATAATTGATATATTATTTGCCTTCTCAATGGATGAGGGCGTGGTGGGAGGGTGGGAGATAATCTAGAACTCAAAAATTTAAAAAAAAAAGAATGCTAAAAATAAATTTTTAAAACTGAAAAAAAAAAAAACAAAGCAGTTACTGGGATGTAGTAGAGCATACTAGGTAAAGAGCTGGCCTTGGAGTCAAGGATACTCAGGTCCATGTCCGATCTCTGACACACACTGGTTGTGTAATCCTGAACAACTTACTTGACCTCTCAGTGCCTGATGCCATTTTCTCAGGCTTTATACTATCAAATAGTTACTAATTGGCATTGAAAGAGAGTTCCCTTCTCTTCCCAGTTCTCCACATTAATGGTAGCACAAGTTTGACCCAAAAAAGTGTAAGACACTCTTCTGGGTGAGATATAGAAGAAAAAAACAAAGGAAAAATAGTCATTGATTTCAAAGAGCTTACATTCATTCTACTGTACATATTTTATTGTACCTTTTTGTTCTTAAGTATTTTCTAGATCAATGGATATTGATAATACTGTCTTGTCTGGGGGTCTGAGGAATTTTTTTTTTTTACATTAAAAAAGTCTGGAAGCCACTGGAATATAGTAATAATGCATATTGCTAACATTCATTTGAGCACTTTACATACTTTATCTCATTTTCTCCTTGCAACCTCATGAATAAGTGTTATAGGTATTATGGTTCTCATCTTACAGATGAGGAAATTGATACTTTTTTAAGAGTTTTATTTTTGTTCCTCCCATCACTCAGAGCAGAACTGATGGGGTTGGGATCTGGGCCCCAGAAAGGAAGAACCCTGGACTTTCCCACATGGCCAAATCTTTGGCGTTCCCCTGAGGCTATAATCCCATCAACTGGCCTTTCATTGTAGACCTCCCTATGGCCCCAGGCCATTTCTCCATTCTCCCTTGGCCATGTGGGAAAGTCCAGGGTTCTTCCTTTCTGGGGCTCAGATCCCAACCCCATCAGAAACAGACTGAGACCTGGGATTTCTTGAATCCATATTCCCCCTTTGTTCTTCTTTGTATTTTAATATTTTATTTTCTCCCAATTACATGTAAAAACAATTTTAATATTAATTTTTAAAACTTCGAGTTCCAAATTCTCTCCCTTTCTCTCTCCCCATCCCCATTGATAAGACAAGCAATTCAATATAGATAATATACGTGTAGTCATGCAAAACATATTTCCATATTAATCATGTTGTGAAAGAAAACATAGACCAAAAAAAAAGCCCAAACCCTTAAGAAAAGTAAAGTAACAAAAGTATTCTTCAATCTGTATTCAGACACCAGCAGTCCTTTCTTGTGGGATGGATAGTATTTTCATCATAAGTCCTTCAGAGTTGTCTTTGATCATTGTATTGCTGAGAATAGTTAAGTCATTCACAGCTGATCATTTTACAATACTGCTGTTAGTTTATACACAGTACATTTCACTTTGCATCAGATCAAGTGAGTCTTTCCAGGTTTTTCTGAGAGCAAGGGGAAATTGATTCTGAAAGAGATTAAATGAATTGCCCAGGGTCACAGAGCTGGTAAGAATTTAAGGCAGGATTTGAATCCAGGCCTTTCTTACACCCTGTCCAAGCCAAGTCTAGCCATTATGCTACCTAACTGCTTTGGATGTGAAGAGTGGCCCATTATTATGTTCTGAATCAGAGAAAGATGATTAAGGTCATTGAAAGAACTAGAAGTCTCCAATAGTAAGTGGCTTATGACACACCTACACTCTTCATGTGACAATTTCCCTATTTATACAACCCCAGAAACTTCTCTGTTCTTCACTAAAAGTTTTTCTGATGCAAGCTATAATATCTAAATAGCACCACAATGACTCAACTTTCTAATTAATTGCTGGGTGGAATGTCAATTAGTCATTTGCAGGAAGTATTTGTGAAAGAACTTCCTGTCACTCAGAGATAGAAGGTGTTTAGCAAACATAGAGTTAGGTTGGTTTCAAGTGTATTTTTCAATTCCTGCATACCTCAGGGACCTCCTTCCTAAATTAACTTATCAATTTTGAAAAGCATTTCTGAGAGCAACACACCTAAAAGCCTCTGGGCCCCTAGAAACTGAAATGTAAACCCAAGAAATTAGTATTCCTACTAGTATCTGATAACCACCGTGGAGAAAGTAAGATAAAAGGAAGAGCAACCTCTTGTATCCATCCCAGGGAAATAAGGAAACCTGCCTAAACCACCCACCTGACCACTGTCTTTAGCTCTTACCTTAAGAAAGACTAAGATGGTTATTTATAAAATGCAGCATTTGTGAGGTTGGCTTGGGGTGGAAATTCCCCACCCTTTGCTTGGTCAAGACTTTTCTTGAGGAGCTCAAACTCATGCTATAATCAAGCCAGGATGAATTTTACTCTGTGGGTCTTGGTACTGAAAGACCTGCTTACTAAAGACTCATGAAGATCTCTTCCAGTTCTGGACTACAAAAGTAATAGTGGTAGACTCCCATAATTGTATGCTGTAATGCTTTCTAGCTTATAAAGTGCTTTGCTTACTTCTGGGAGATAGGTAGTTCAAATATCATTTTTCAGATGAAGAAACTGAGGCACCGAGAGGTTCATTATAAGAACTTCCTGATTAGGTTCTTGACTTCTATTCTTTACTCAATAGATTTAACACATAGCTACCAAAATAGCTATAGGGCAGCTAGATAGCACAGTGGATAGAGTGACAGGCCTGTAGTCAGGAAGACTTATCTTCCTGAGTTCAAATCTGACCTTAGACACTTACTAGCTGTGTGTCCCTGGGCAAGTCACTTAACCCTGTTTGCCTCAGTTTCCTCATTTGTAAAATGAACTGGAGAAGGAAATGGCAAACTACTGTAGTATCATTGCTAATGTGGTCACGAAGAGTTGGATATGACTGAAACAACTGAACAACACATCAAAATAATATTTCTATAGCAAAAGTATGGTGATACCATATTATGAACCTTCAATGGTTTTCTATTGCCTCTAAAATGAAATGCAAAAGTTTCAGTTGCATTTAAGGTTCTTCATAATCTGGCATAACCCAATCTTTCCAGGCTTATTTAATATTGGTCCTCCCCACACTCCACATTCCAGCCAAACTGGTTTATTTTCTATTTCCGAAACTCAACATTCCACCTCTGTGTCTTTGCATTGTCTGCTCATGCACCTGGAATCTGCTCTCTAGTCATTTTTCCCTGTTAGGATCCCTAGCTTCCTTCAAGGCTCAGCTCATGGGTTCCCTCCCACAAGATGCCTTTTCTGATACCCCTAGTTGTTACTTTCCTCTTCCTTCTTAAAAGATCTGTAATGTCATATACATGGACTTATCTGTTTATCTATAGTATTTCCTTTGTAGGATATAAGATCCTTGAGATCAGGGGATGTTGTCTTTGTATCACCAGTGCCTAGCGCTCTGCCTTGTATATAGTAGACATTCAATAAATATTTGTTAGATTGGATCAAAAACTATTATATCACATAATTATAGAAATTCAGAGATGGAAGAGATCTTGATAGCCATCTGGTTTAACTCATCCTTGAAAAAGAATCTTCTTTTTCATGGGTCAGCTAGATAAGTGCAATGCATAGAGTACTGGGCCTGGAGTCAAGAAGACCAAACTTCCTAGGTTCAAATCTACCCTCAGATACTTACTAGCTTACTAGCTGGACAAGTCACTTAATGCTGTTTGCTTCAGTTTCCTTATCTATAAGATGAGTTAATGAAGGAAATGGTAAACCACTCCAATATGTTTGCAAAGAAAATCCCAAATGGGGTCACAAAGAGTCAGACATGACTGAAAAACAACAAGTGGTCATCTAGATTTTTTTTTTGAAGACCTCCAGTGAGGAAAAACCCAATTATTCTGATGCATCCCATTCCACTTTGGGAAAGTGCCAATTTAAGAAATTTTTGCCTTATATAAAAACCAAAATCACCTCTCTGCAACTTCTACCAACCATTTCTTGTTCCGCTTTATAAGGCCAAACAGAAGTCTAATCTGTTTCCACATGCCAATATTCCAAATACTTGAAGATAGCTATCATGTCTCCTCTGAGTCTTCTCTTCTCCAGGCTAAATATCCACTTTTCTTTCCAACAATTCTCATATGACAGAGACTCATGGCTCATTCCAATTTTGGTTGTCTTCTTCTGGACACTTGCTAGCTTATTGGTGTCTTTCCTAAAATGTGGTGCCCATAACTGCACAATACATGGGATGTGGTCCGACTAGGGCAGAATCCAGCAGAACTCTTTTTTTTAAAAAATTAATTAATTTATTTTTAGTTTTTAACAATCACTTCCAAAAGCTTTTGAGTTTTAAATTTTCTCTTCCTCCCTCCCCACTTCCTTCCCCAAGGTGGTGTGAAATCTGATATAAGCTCTACACCTACATTCCTATTAAACACATTTTCACATTAGTCTCGTTGTGAGGAAGAATTAGAACCCATAAGAGGAACCACAAGAAAGAAGAAACAAAACAAAACAGAAGAAAAAAAAAGAGCACATAGTATGCTTCAGCCTTCATTCAGACTCCATAGTTCTTTCTCTGGATGTGGATAGCATTTTCCATCATGAGACTTTTGGAGATATCTTAGATCCTTGCCTTGCTGAGAAGAGCTAAGTCTATCAAAGTTAGTCATCGCACAACATGGCTGTTACTGTGCACAGCATGCACCTGGTTCTGCTCATTTCATTCAGCATCAGTCCATGCAAGTCTTTCCAGGTTTTTCTGAAGTCCACCTGCTCATCATTTCTTATAGAACAATAGTATTCCATTACATTCATATACCACAACTTGTTCAGTCATTCCCCAATTGATGGGCATCCCCTCAATTTCCAATTCTTTGCCACCATAGAAAGAGCTGCTATAAATATTTTTATATGTGGGTCCTTTTCCCATTTTTATGATCTCTTTGGGATACAGCCCTAGAAGTGCTATTGCTAGGTCAAAGGGCATGCACATTTTTTATAGCCCTTTGGGCATAGTTCCAAATTGCTCTCCAAAATGGTTGGATCAGTTCACAACTCCACCAACTGTGCATTAGTGTTCTAATTTTCCCACATCTTCTCCAACATTTATCATTTTCCTGTTTTGTCATGTTAGGTGTGATGTGATACCTCAGAGCTGTTTTGATTTGCATTCCTCTAATCAGTAATGATTAAGAGCATTTTTTCATATGACTATAGATAGTTTTAATTTCTTCATTTGAAAATTGCCTGTTCATATTCTTTGACCATTTATCAATTGGAGAACAACTTATGTTCTTATAAATTTGACTTAGTTCTCTATATATTTTAGAAACGAGACTCTTATCAGAGATACTGGTTGTAAAAATTCTTTCCCAGTTTTCTCCAGCAGAACTCTTATCCAGTTATTCCAAATAGTGATGACTCTCTTCATGAAGCCCAAGATTACATGGCTTTGTCGGTTGCCACATCACACTGTTGTCTCAAATTAAGCTTGTGGTCCATTGAAACTTGACAAACTTCTATCTCACCACATCTCCTCCTTCTTGTGCTGATGAAGTTGATTTCAGAGTTTCAATCAAGTCAGATTGCAAATGTTTGAAAAGTGAGGGGGAGATGAAGAAATGGAGATTAGTGGGCATAGATGACTTTTTCTGGGAGTTTGGACAAGAATGAGAGAAGAAAGTATAGTATTTTGACAGAATGCCAGGGTCAAGTCAAAATGAAGAGATGTGAGGGCATGGTACCAGGGACTCAAGTGGAGGCTTTGGGCTTTGCAAGTTAGAGGGCCACCTACCTCTTCAAAAGAAACTAGAACAAAGGAGGAGCAATACCTCCCTTTGATGATGAAGGATCTGAGGCTCAGATAGATTAAAGTCACAAAGCTGATAAATGGCAGAGTCTAGACTTGAGCTCACATCTTCTGACCCTGAGTTGTGTCTCTTTTACAACATTGTTTGCCATTAATGTGTTTACTCTGGAGTTACTATATGTTTATTTTAAGCTTAGTACAATCACTTCCTTTTCCATTTTTCTCACAACCTCGAAGTCTTTCTCTAAGAAGTCAAGCCTTTTAATTTTCTGGTGATGTTATTTAGCTTGTTGAAGGTTAAGGACCGAAAGCATGTCTCAGAGGAAGGGAGGCAGACAGTCCTCACTAACTACCTGCCTCCTTTTTCCTTCTTCAGAGTGTGTTGTGACTGAACCATTCACTGTGTAAAAAATCTGCTTACAGGGTTCAGTAGAAAAAAATAACTGAGATTTACATCACGTTTTGGAATCTACAAAGTGCTTTACATACATTATCTTATTTACATCTCACCTGATAGGTACCATTATCCTTAATTTACAGATGAACCTACTAAGACACAGAAAAGTCAGGTGACTCCTTACCAACATCCAGGCCTTCTTGACTTCATTTCTGTTTCTCTATCTAGTAATGCCATGCTGAACCATAGGACTGTACACATAATAAGTTCTTAATGAATGTCTGTTGAATTTGAAGAAAAGAAATTTCATGAAAAGAAAAAAATCCTTCTTTCAACAGAAGATTACACAAGATTGGAAAAAGTTTAAAGCTAAGATGCTTGAAACGACAAGAATCTGATTGGTTATATAAGTATTCAGGTGCTTGCCTGGTGTGTGTGTGTGTGTGTGTGTGTGTGATCATAAGAATGATAGGATTGGGGGGAGACCAAGAAGTACTAGTAGAATTTCTCTTTCATCTTGGATATGGTCAGGAGCAATAGGGAAAGATCGGATCATGAAGGATATAAAAAGATGCCAGCCTTTGGGGTAGTAATGAGAAGTCACCATCTTCAAGGCACGGGATAAAATACCCGGGTACACAAACTGTTTTGTTATTGAGTCATTTCTCAGTCCTGTCTCATTCTCTGTGACCTCATTTGGGGTTTTCTTGGCAAAGATACTGGAGCGCTTTGCCATTTCTTTTTCCAGCTCATTTTACACATGAGGAAAATAAGGCAAACAGAGTTAAGTGACTTGACCAGGGTCACGCTCTTTAGGGGGAGAATTAACCCAGTAATATCAAAAAGACATTTTTGGCTTCTTCCACACTTTCTACCTCCCTCCCACCTCAGCCTCACTAAACAAGTTTCAAGGCCAGCTGGTATAAGCTTAGCCCAGAAATCTGCAATGGACAAAATAAAAATGTTTACAATTAGGGCCTAACAAGAAGAACCAAGAAACATTGAACTTGAGTCAGGAGATTTGGGCTTGAATTCTGATTTTGCTATTTACTAGCTAACGTAACCTTGGACTGGTCACTAAACTTTTCTAAACCTTAGCTTTTTCATCTATAAAGTGAGGGTACTGGGGGCAGCTAGGTAGTGCAGTGGATAGAGCACTGGCCCTGGAGTCAGGAGGACCTGAGTTCAAATCTGGCCTCAGACACCTAACACTTACTAGCTGTGTGACCCTGGGCAAGTCACTTAACCCCATTGTCCCCTCCCCCCCAAAAAAGGAAAAAAAAAAGAAAATTTAAAAAAATGAAGGTACTAGTATTATTCTCATCATTATTGTGACAAAATCCTTTTGCAAACCTAAAGGCACTACGGAAATACAAGTTATTATTATTGTTAAGTTAATCAGTAATCAAAACCACTTTGAATTAGTTAAGGAGGCATAGGATTTGCATCTAAGTTGCTTTATGTCTTTAAATGTTATTTCAAATTGTATTTTCTTTTACTACTATTCATTCAATTCATTCAGCTCCAAGTGCAAGAACTCCCATGTTTCAAGGATCTGTGATTTTGTTGGTGTAGGTCAGGGGTTCTTAACCTGGGGACCACGAACATGGGCTTTTTTAATTTCACATTTTGATAATTGTATTTCAATATAATTGGTTTTCTTTTAAATCCTATTTATATAAAAACATTATTCTGAGAGAGCTCCGTAAGCTTTATCAGACTACCAAAGGGGTACATGAAATACGAAGAAGTACTGTACTTCTTCCATAGGCATAGATCAGAGCCCTTATGTAACTTTAGTAGATGGCCTTCGAGAATTCCTTTGATTATAAAATCGGCACCCTGTGACTAGTCTTGTGATGAACATTTGTAAAGTTCACTATATGGGTCCTTGGACAGCCATCAACAACAGGCCTGTACTCCAGGTCTTTCCAGTTTGATAGAACCTGCCAGGGCTTGTGCTCTGTTGGCATGGCTTTGCAGAGCTGAAAGTCACCTTCACATTCTGCTGAGACATGGAGAGTACAGAACATAGCACCATGCGTGTATCAGGCACTTAGTAACACTTGTTGAATGTTAATGTATGAATATAAGCAATCACTTTTTCATTGGCAAGTATTAACATAAAGTTATGCTTTTATAAACATAACATATAATTAAATAAGCAGAAATACACATACTCTAAAACAGGAGTTCTTAACCTGGGTTTTGTGAATTTGTTCTTTTTTAAAGAAATATTTTGATACTTTTATCTTAATCTGATTAATTTCCTTTGTAATTCTATGCATTGTACTTTATATGTTTAAAAACGTTATTCTGAGAAGGGATCCAGAGACTTCAGTATTTTGCCAAAGGATGCCATGACACAAAAAAAGTTTAAGAACCCTTGCCATAAGTCAACGTCTGTATGTTTAGGGAAAGAGTATAAAAATTGAACTTAAGTCTAAGTACCACCACCACCACCACGTGGCAGCTCTTAGAATTGCAGGTCTTCTGACTTGAAATTATTAAAATAATTTAATATCCTAGATTCAAGAAGGCTTTAGGGCACCCTGAGGGAGAGACCCATATGCTAGGCAAGTCAGACCACCACCACCGTGACTACTCTCTCCCCTCAGACTATGATACCCATGAGGATATCATAGGACTCTTAACCCACGAGCCTTGGGAATAACACGGCTCCCCAAATCACCAGACCTTCCCCCTTAGTTATCAGTAAGGGGAGAAATCATTATTGAAAAGGGGTTCCCCTTTCTCATCACTACCAGCACAGTTCCTTACCAGCCAGCAGGTTGATAGGCACAGGGAGTGGCAGCACTCCCCAGGATAGATACTCATCCTGTTCCCAGTGTAGTCCTTGTTGTCATTATCCTGGGCAGAAGTTCTGTGGAGAAGGGGCCAGCAATCCCTGCCAAATGCCAACTTGCTGCCACTCACAAGGCAGGCGACCCAACCTAGCTGAAGCAGTGAGGTGCCTTGAGGAAGGGACAGGAGACAGCACATGCCCGGAGGAATAGTTAAGTGGCCTGTCCAAAGTCACACAATTATTAAATGGTAGAGCTGGAATCTGAACCCACATCCACTAACTTCAGGCTCAGCGATCTATCTGTTATACTATACTGCTACCAACTTTTCATGGGTGGATTTTACAAATTCAGTATATCTGAGTGATAGCAAACTGTAACAGATGCAGTCATAGCCCAAGTAGCCTTTATCCTTATAGAGAGACTAGAATTCTTTTTCTTTTCAAATATATTTTTATATATTTTGTTAAATATTTCCCAATTACATGTACATTTTTTAAAAAATTTATTTTCTTAAAAAATTGAGTTCCAAATTATCTCCCTCCTTCCTCCCCCCCCCACCAAGGTAAGCAATATGATATTGATCATACATGTGAAGTCACGCAAAATATATTAGCCACATTAGTCAGGTTGCAAAAGAAAACACACAAAAAGCTTCAAGAAAAATAAGGAAGGTAAAAAAGTAGGCTTCAATCTGTACTCAGGTTCATCAGTTATCTCTCTAGAGGTAAATAGCATTTTTCATCATGAATCCTTTGAAATTGTCTTGGATCATTCATTGTCTTGATCAGAGTAGCTAAGTCTTTCACAGTTGATCCTCCTTTCAATATTGTTGTTGACTGTGTATAGTGTTCTTGTGGTTCTATTCACTTCACTTTTTGTCAATTCATAGAACTCTTCCCAGGTTTTTCTGAAACCCTTCTGATTGCTATTTTTTATAGCACAATAGTATTCCATCACAACCACATACTTTAACTTGTTCAGCCAAACCCCAATTGATGTCTGTTCCCTCAACTCTTTGCTACCACAAGAAGAGCAGCTATAAATATTTTTGTCCATGTAAGTCCTTTCCCCTCTTCTTTGATCTATTTGGGATACAGATCTAGTAGTGGTATTGCTGGGTCAAAAAGTATGCACAGTTTAACAGCTCTTTGGGGATAGTTCCTAACTGTTCTTCAGACTAGTTCACAACTCCATCAACCGTGGGGGACTAGAATTCTGTGCATTTTGAGGGTGTCGGTGCCTTTGGATTCCTTACTGTGGCAACACTAAGAGACCAGGTTGGGGGTATTTATATATATCTTCACACACTAGTCTCTTTTTAATCTCTTAAAATCCCTAGATTTCTTCCAGGTCAGCTCCACTTCTACCTCCTGCAAGTCTTCCATTGTTAGTACCACCCTCTTTCCTTGTCCCCATTATTTGATGTTTACTTTGTACATCTTTTGTATGAACTCTTCTGTGTACATGCTCAGTAGAATATTAGATCCTTGACGGGTGGGACTGTTGGCTTTTTTACTTTGCATCCCCAGTGTTTAGTACAGGGTCTTCAATATCTCAAATAATCAATGCTTGTTGAATCAATTAATCAATGAATACATATTTATCAAGCACCTACTGTGTGATAGGTACCTCGCTAAGCTCTCATGGATACAAGAAGAAGCAAAAGACAATCCCTGCCCTCAAGGAGATTGGAATCTAATGTATTGAATGGATACTTCCCTCTATCGCTAAAGAACTTGATTCCAGAGTGACTCAGAGTTGTGCTGTCCCATCTAACTCTGCTGTGGTTTGTACTCGGGTTTTTCAGTTCCAATTTTCTCTTTTCAGTTGTTCCACTCAACACTGATAGGCACAGTGGATAGATCTCTTTTTGATGTCCTATTTTGGGTGACTTGGTTTGAGTTTGGGTTTCATTTGTATTTGTCCTGTTCTTTGGATACTTCAGGTTCCTCATAGATGTGAGTGGTATCAAGTTACATTCATACACAAGCATACAGACACACACACACACACACACACACACACACACAGTGGCACAGGGACAGAGAACAACTCAGAGACAGAAGAGAGACAGAGACAGAAGACAGACAGAGACAGAAAGAGAGAAACACAGAGAGAGAGGGGATAAAAATAAACTCAAAGAATTAGGAATTGGGTAGGCTATTTGGAAGAGTAAAGGAGATGGGAGGAGACCAGAATCAGCTTGGTGTAAAGTGAAATGAACAACAGAAGTCATTCTCTTAACTTAAAGTTCTCTCGACTTAAAAGATAAGGGGGGAAAAAAACCAATATTTGAGTTCAGTGGAAGAAAACACAAACTTATCAATGTGAAAAAGTTAAACTCATTAAAAAATAGAAGAATGGATAAGAAAACACAATCAAATAACTCGTGGCTTAAACACATTTAAAGCAGATGGACTCAAGAATGGAAAAGAAAGGATAGAACAAAATCTAGTACGTCTTGAGCAACTAAAAATCAGACTTTTCAGTCATTATTTCAGTTAAAGGAACTATAAAGACAGATAATGTCAAGAAAGACAAAAAGGGAAATTCCATTAACTTAAAGATAGCATAGACAATGGAGCATGTGTCATCCACACCTGTGAAAGAGAGAGGTATCAAGTTGTAGCTAGGGGGCTAGCTTTGGAATCACAAAGACCTGGGTTTCCATCCTGCTCATGACATAATATCTGTGTTATTCTTGACAAGAAAATAAATTTCTCAAAGTCTCTTTAAGACTATAAGTTACTGAGGTACTGATTTGTGTCATAGGAGAAAGTGTACACATTGGTAGTTTTTTTTTTGTTTGTTTTTTTGCACCAATCAGGACTTTGTGGGTCCAGAAAAAAACAAACAAAAACCAACAACAAAAAGTAGTTTCTGTCTTCTATGTCTACCTTCTCCCTAAAGTTACCAAGTATCAATGTTTTTGTTGACTTGATTTGAAAGCTCATATTGATTTTTTATTTTTATCCGCTCTGTAACATAAGATGGCACAGGAGCTATAATTATCAAGACTATTTTTTACTTATGTCATCATGAATACTGCAAAGATTAACAAGTATCCCATGAAATTATTTCTTTTTGCTTTAGAATTTTAAATTAAACCAATTCCTTTAGTGGACTCTCCCAAGAGAACCAATTATCTGTTCTATGTAGCTATAGCTTTCTTATATTTTCTGATTTTATTTACATTGAGAATGCCATTATTGATAGAATTCAGTTCCTCCATTAATATACTAATATATTGGCTGCTGGACAAAGATCTCAACTTTACGGTACAAATGGCTGTTAATATTTATAGATTATCTAACTCTTAGAACCTTTTGACCATTCTTCCACCAGTCTAACAGTATCACTAGGAGAGTAAAAGAGGGCCAGAGGACTGAGGATCTTTTTTTATATTTTTTTCCCCTTTGTCTCAGAGGTTGCCACGACTGAAGAACTCATCACCTACATTTTTGTAGAGTTGTTTCATTGCACCTAGTACAATGCCAATCAAATAGTGGGTGCCACAGTTCTCATAAAAGAGATTATTCTAGGTAGATGAGTGAACAGTGAAATTACAATTAAATTCTATGTCAGACAGTAGGGTGGTTCAAATGATTTCATTGATAGGAACTGTAGCATTTGTGATGCCATTCCTGCTTTGTGCATTCCATCTATCCATTAGAATGAGGGTAATATGCATTGAAGGATGAATATATACTTGAAAAACTATGATTAGTTCAATTTAGAGATATAATAAGCTAGGAACCTTGATGAGTAGGTGATGTGATACAGAAAATTTGTTTGAGGAACTGTCAAGAGGTCTTACCAGTGGTAAGAGGTATATCTTGGTAGAGAGTATACTCCGTCCAAAAAGACATGGTAATTTTGGGTCAGGGGCAAATCTGTGATGAAATCCAGTGGTTCTTAGAACTGAATACATTACTCCAGATGTCATATGACTGAAGATGACTCTCTCCCATGACACACTCCCTACCTCCAACATGCTCAGTTCTTCAAAAGTCTACACCAATTTCTTCTTTGAGTTTTCTTTATTGTTGTTTAGTCATTATTAGTCATGTCTGACTCTTCTTGACCCCATTTGGGGTTTTCGTGGTAAAGATACAGGAGTGGTTTGCCATTTCTTTCTCTAGCTCATTTTACAGATAAGGAAACTGAGGCAAACAGGGTTAAGTGACTTGCCCAGGGTCACACAGGTAGTAAGCGTCTAGGGCTGGATTTGAACTCAGATATTCCTGTCTCCAGGCCCAGCGGTCTATCCACTGCACTAACAAGCTGCCGTTTATTACTGTTTATTGCATATCTAATCTATTCCAGTGATCCACCACTCTTTGAGTTCTGGAATTTGACTTTTTAGGGCTTGCAAGGCAGCAGTTATTGTCTGCTACAGATATCAGAGAATATGATTAGATTATACTTTTGTGTCTCTTCAGGGGAACAATCACTTGGTCTGAAGAAAAACTCCCTTTTCCTCTATAGTGGGAGCAATATCCTAAGCCCTGCTCACTCCGCGCAAATCAGTCAATAAGCATTTATTAATATGCCAGGCACTGTGCTAAGCCCTGAGGTTAAAAAAAAAAAAGATAAATAGTCTCTGAGCTCAAGGATCTCATTGTCTAAGTTAGACTAGCTTTTTCTTAAAATGTGTTGGAACTGTCCTTGAGATATAATTGGCTCGAGAGACTAGAGCTCATGCCACTGATGTAGCTCCCTGGCTACATATATACAAAACATTCAGGGAAGGAGGGAGGGGGGCCCTTTCTTAGACCTTAGGCCTTAGACCATCAGCCTAAACAAGATTGGGAAGCTGTGCTCAATGTGCTTTATCTGGAATGATTATCCCTTCCTTCCTCTGGACATCTTTCTCATTCTACGGCTAAATAAACATTTTATTAACTGTTAGGTAGATTACCCATGTTTTAATTCATTCCAGTTTCAGACCAAAATGACCAAGAGAGTGACCTAAATAAGGGTGAGTCTTGTACACCCTCTTTGGGGGAAGTAAAGATGGGATTCAAATCAGAATTCAGGCGGGGTCGTTAATTAGGAGAACTGCACAAGAAACATTGTATTGAATTGAATGACTGTATATAGTATTAAAACATGGAATGCCACAGGTAATTTCATCAATGTAAGATAGTGGTCTGTTCATCCCTCTTTTAGGGAAATGGATCCAATTCTCTGGTGTAAAGTATACTAGACTGTTACACACTAACCCAAGTCAATTAATCTTGTAAATGCATGTCATTGGTCATGAAAGACACTAGTCAAGGATTACACATTCAGGGGTAGTCTTAGCTGTAGGTGGAGAAAGTAACTATCTACATGTTAGGATGCAGGGGTGCTAGAAAGGTTCCTACCCTTTCAAAATATTCCTAACCTACTCACCTTAAATTCCACTCTGGACACTTCATAACTTTAGTTTGAGGCCTTACTAATGTTAAAAATAGATAGTACTCTGGAAGGAAGAACATTGGGAACTCTTCTTAATCATTTATAGTATAGTGCAATTGAGTCTTTCTTGAGACTTGAGTTCTGATAGGAGTAAAATAGAAATGCATTGAGTACTTGAAAGGGAAAGAAAGGAATACACCACAAAGGGGAAAAGGTCAAAAGTAGGAAGCCGCAAGCCAAGGAAGACCAACTTCATATACTTCATAGTTTTGCTCAGGATCAATCTATTAGTGTATATGTAACAGCATAAATTCAGTATCACTACTAAATTCTACCCTTTAATAAACCAATCCCTATCCTACCCCAAAAAGAACAAGGAAGAATAAACCATGAGCTAAAGGCAAATGTATAAGGTAAGCTATATTTGTTCAGACTGTTCATGCAATAGATGGTTTCAAAAATAGTCAAGGAGAGTATACAATTTTTGAAGAGGTAAAAAGAAATTTAACGATTCTCAAAATTCTTTTTCTGTAGTAAAACTATGTAGTATTTTACTCACCTGTTTTAAAAGCTTCCTAGACTTACATTCTAAAATTAAAATGTAATATCAAAAAAGATATTTCAAATCTAAATATGTTAATAAAAGGATAAGAATGTTTATTTTTTGGCCATAAGGTTAGAAACTTCAGGTTATATGTTTTTAAGACCTCCTAGGATAAGTCAGGGACTAAATCTGTCATTTCATTGGCATAGGGACTCCCAGTGAGGAAACTTCCTCTATCAATATAAATTATGAGTTTAAGAGTTAAATTTGAAGTTACATGCTTATCAAACTTCATTAAAACAATATCCACGAACTCAGAAAATCTATTCAGCATTTGGAAAATCAAATAGCTTTTAAAACTCTCTCCAAGAGCTCCACAAACAAGCTGATTTGAAGCATGGGAAAAATCAACAATTCTTTCTCATCTTTCTAACAAATTGTTCAGTCAACCAATAAGTCATTTTAAAAAGTATATTAAGAGTCTCCTTTGTGTCAGATACTGTGGTAGGTGGTAGAGATACAAAGATAAAAATGAAACAATCTCTGTCCTCATGAAACTTACATTCTATCTGGGGAACATACAAGTAAATCTGAACTACGTAGCACATGCAAAATAAAGTAGTTCTAGCCTTATGCCTATGAGGGCACAACTTCCCATGATAACAATACAAATGTATCCCAGCTCTCATTCTTACTAGCTCTGTGACAATGGGCAAGCCACTTGACCTTTTCCTCATTTGGAAAATTAAATAAACTTAGATGGTCTCTAAGATCCCTTGTAGCTCTATTGCTCTGATCTCATGATTATTAATAAGTGATTCTGGTGAAGAAAAGCACGATTTATCTCAGGGACAAACAACTGAATAGGCCTTTTAGCCCCCAGAATATAGAGGGAAAGGAATGTAGAATAGTCTATATTTATTTCAAGATTTAACACAGTTGGGTTTTTTTTATGAGAGATTGTAGGATTATAGATTTAGAACTTTTGTTTAATTTTTCAGTTTTGATGGAGATAAGTATTTATATAAAAAAGGATGGGGGGAACATAATGTATTATTATAAATAGGTAAAGGTTACAGATGAGGACGTTGGAAGAGAATTATGTGGGATTATTTGAATGGAGAGAAGCAAAAGAGGAATGATAAAGGGAAATGGGAAGAAACCATAGCAGTCAAATAAACAAATGAATGAATGAATGAATGAAAAAGACATTTATCAAGTGCTTTCTGAAAGTGATATGTGGATTCTTTCAATTGGCACTTTTTTTTTGGTATTCAGAAATTCTGGATAGTTTTCTTGTATTATTTCTGGCATTATGGTGTTCATGTTTTTTGAATTGTCATGTTCTTCTGGGAGACTTCTAATTCTTAAATAATCTCTAAGTATCCTGTCTTCAAGGTCAATGTATTTTACTTGTATAGAAATCTGTTTGCGCTTAACATTATTGCTTTTTGCATTTCTTTGTTCATATTGACTTCCACTTCTATGTATTTACATTTTCAATCCACTGTTTTATCCTTTTTCACTTTGTTGAAGTTTGCTACTATGGATTGAAGCTTTTCTATTATGCCAATTATTTTTGCTGTGCAGGTCATAATTCTTCATTCACAACTGTTATGCCTTCCTTAAATCATTCAGGAACATCTTGCTATGGTTCCATGCTTGTTTGAGAATTTACAGGCTCACCTACTTCTTCAGGTATTGATTCATTTTCTTTTGTTTTACCATATTTATTCAGATGACAAGGTTTATTTGGATGATCTTGTTATCATGGTTTTTAACTGAGTTTTCTTCCTCTTGAAAGTTTTGGTAGTTTCAGTCTTTTTTTCCTTCTATCTCCCTATTGTTCACTTTCTGACTCTTTCCTCTTTGATGGTGGTTTCCTCAGGGGCTGGGTCTCAAAGGTGTCTCAGCCTTGTTCCATTCTGGGCAATTCATATTTGACTGATCTCAATCTCAATGACAAATGACTTCTGGGGTGATGGGACTAGCTCCAGCTAAATGTCAATCCTCTTTCTTTCAGGTCTGGTGGATCCATATACATGATGGTATCCTATCTCATTTAAAACTGTTTCTCAGTTCTCTTGCTGAGTACTGTTGCAGTACAGATACTGCCAGCCAAAGGAAATTTCTGCTTTTTGGTTTTCCATAGTACAGAGTGGGTGAGTAGAGTTGAGTTCTGTTGCAAGCCTGTGGGTTAGCTTATACAGTTCTGCCAGAAATCATGGTGGCTAATAGGAGAAGGGGTACTGAGGGAGCAGGTTAGGGATTTGAGATTAGCCTTCTCTACTTTTAGGTCATAGGGTTGTTATCTCAAAAGAGTCCTTGGCATTCTTAGATCATTGAGACAGCTAAAATCTCTTTATTTTTAGTGCATTACTCGAATTATGTAGATGTTTGAGAAGCCATGCACATTGGAGAAAGTATTTAGTTCTTCATTTTGTTGATCATGTGACCTGGGAATCTATGAAGCACTTTTTATGTGTGAAGCAGTATTCTTAGGACTTAGGGATACAAATCGAAAAATAAGACAGTCCTAACTCTCAAAGTGTTCACATTCTAATAGGAGGAAAAGAAGTAGAAAAGCATGAGGTTGTATATATGCCCATATGTATATATGTATACATATGTGTATGTATCAACAATGAGGACTTTGGCAATGAGAAAATGAAGAAAATAGGCTTTTTTTAAGAAAGTTGATTAAAATAAGAAAAATGGTTCTTTCCTTTCTTCCTCACATCCCACAACAATAATGAATAATAAAGAATAAAGCTTTAGAGGAGACATCCTACTGGTCACCATAGAATGGTTTATAAGGCAGTGCCAAACCACCATTATTACATAGTTTGAACACATTTTCAAGCAGTAAAGTTTATGAAACATGACTTGAAATGTGGAAAATTCTACTAGTAAAGGCACCTGAGAATGCTACTTATTGCTTGTGCTTTTCTTTTTCAAGACAAATTATCTTATGGCAGCTAAAAGATTAAAGTTGTGTTATTATAAAGTATTTTCTTTTTTTTTTCACCAAGTAAAATTCAAATAGCTCTGTGCCGCTTAAAATACATGCTTAATAATAAAATTTTAACAGCTAAAAAAAAATCCCAGCATTTTGAAAACATTTTTTAAAAACCTCTTCCCAGGAGAAAAAACATTACCAGAGGAGGACCCTAAGGGGTCCTTGGATAGATATCATGGGGTCTATGAACTTGGATGGGAAAAATACAACTTTATTTTCACTTCATTTTTTAAAGAGAAATTTAGAATATCCTTCTATTATAATTTAATGTTTAAAAATTATTTTGAGAAGGGCTGTGTAGGTTTCAACCAAACTATCAAAGGGATCTATGAGAAAAAAAAAAGTTTAAGAATCCTTGTTCTACAGTCTCAAAGTCAAAACTGCAGAGAAAAATAGAAAAACCTATTAAAAGGGGGAAAGGACATTTTGAGAAGCATTGCATTTCAGGAAAAGCAACAAGACATCAGATCTAGAGTTGAAGAGTGAATCATTTTTTTTTGAAAGTAGAAAAATACGTGTGACATTAGAAGTACTTGCAGAGAAGATGGACCCAAAATAGCTGAACACATTTAATACAATTGGTACCTTCCTTTTACTTTAGAGGAATGGTGTTACAGGCCAACAGGCAGAGCCTGGCGCAGATGAATTCAAAGCTCTCCCTTCTTGATTTTTGTGTGAAAGGCCAAGAATAAGAAAAGGAAAAAGGATGACATTTAGAATGAGGATGACATTGGTGTCCTCAATGATTCACAGATAAGGACAAATGCTCCACGTACATATCCCATCTGCTGGCAGCATCAAAGCTTTCTCCAGTGACAAAAAAGCAATCAGGTCACTTGAGAAAGTAGTGCTCTCTTTCTCCATCTCCTCTTTCCTCTCAACTGTCTAACTCCACTACTATCTTGTCTCAGGCATCGACCCTCCTGCTCAGTCAGATCACCACCCTTGCTCACAATCCACATGCTTCACTTTATTCTCAGTTTTACATTATTGATGCATACTATCATTTCTACTGGATGACTCTCACATTTATATCTTCAGCCCTGGCCCCTAAGCCAAGCTTTAGTCCCACTTTTTAAAAGGTGCTTACAACATATATTTTGTTTTCAATCAAACATCCTGTTATCTTAAAATTTATCCCATCCTGAAATGAGCTAATCAACTTTCCTGCTGATAAGTTTCCCCTTCGGACTTGACTGTCTCTGTCAATAGCAACACTATTTTCACTGTTTGTTAGGTTGTAAATCTGCCCTGTGAGTGACTTGGGTGCGAGAGGGAGACTTAGTCTTAAGAACAAACAAAACAACATGGGACATCACCTGGAGCACCCCAGAAAAGTGACCCCAGGTTTGAGGTACTCTATGAGTTAGCCGCTACTCAAAAATATAGCATTCACTGCTGCATCCACTATAACTAGCCACCCAGAAGACACAATGCTTCCCAGGGGACTCTCTCATTTACATGCAACAGAAGTTGAGCTAGAATAAAAGCTAAGTGAAGAAGGGAATATCACAGTCCTCCACTCTTTAAGCCTGTATTCCTGCTGGACGGTACCAGTCATAAAAATAATCCCGGCCTTCTCCCCTCACCCCAAATCCTGGTAGCACAAAACCTTGCTATCTTCTTACAACAGGAAGCCATTTTCTTGTATTTCTTCTTTTTCTTAGTCATACTCCGTGGGTGGGGGGAAGCACATAGTACTTTCCTCCATGTCCTCTTTTCTTCACTCTTTTTCTGTGGCCTTTACAGATGAGGCAGAAGATATAGAGACATTAAGTAACTTGCCCAAGGTCACTCAGATTATAATAGGACATTTAATTATGTCCTATTATTTGCTGATTTTTTTTTTCTTGTGGATCCCTATGTATGTGGTAAGCACCTTAAGATCAGGAACTATTTTTGAATTTACTAATCTCACCTTTAGTAGCACTATGCTAGGCACAAGATAAATGCTTAATAAACAACCATTTATCAATTGATTTTGTTGTCATTTAGTCCATTTAGTCATGTCCTACTCTTTGTGATTCCATTTGGGGTTTTCTTGACAGAGATACTGGAGTGGTTTGCCATTTTCTTCTCAGCTCATTTTACAAGTGAGGAACTGAGGCAAACAGAGTTAAGTGACTTGTCTAGGGTCACGTAGCTAGGAAGTCTCTGAGGCCAGATTTGAACTTACAAAGATGAGTCTTCCTAACTCCAGGCCGGGCACTCTATACATTGAGCCACCTAGATGCCCATCAATTGATTAGTTAAATTAAATATCCCTCCAAAACCTTCCCTCACCAAGATCATAGTTTTAATGGTACAACAGTTTTCAGGATTTTATATGTAGATAGTCCTTGCCATACCTTATAATCTAATAAGAAAATCTTACATTGCGTCCTGGTCACTCCCATTAACGACAGGCATCCCACACGGCTCTGTCCAGAGTCTTTGACTCTCCTCTCCCCATATTATTTCTCTTGGTGATCTTATTCTCTCTCACGGATTTAATTATCATCTTTATACAGATGATTCTCAGATCTATTTATCCAGCCCTAATCTCTCTACTGACTTCTAATCTCTTATCTTCAACTGACTATTGGACATCTGGAACTGGGAATCCTATAGACAACTTAAACTCCCCATGTCCAGAACTCAACTCATTATCTCCATCCACCAAAATCCTTCCCTTCTCTAATGTCACTATTACTACAGACCAGTAGTACCAAACTCAAATAGAAATGGATCCTTGTGGACCACATACTAACTTAGAAAACCACAAGTTAACGTTATCTATGTTGTAATATATATTTGCTAAGCATTTTTTAATTACATTAGAATCTGGTTCTGGCTGCAATTGGGAGTTTGGTGGCCAGGCTGCAAATTTGACCTCTCTGCTATAGAGGGTACCACCAGTCACCCAAACTCACAACCTAGAGGTTATCCTTGACTCCTCACTGTCTCTCTCACACCACTGCCCCTTCAAATTCAATTGGCAAGTCCTGTTTTTTTCTACCTTCTATATCACTCTCTGTATCTTGGTGCTGATGCCTGGACTATCATAATAACTTACTGATTAGTCTCCTTGACTCAAGTGTTTCTTTAATCCAGTCTATCCCTCCTCTACTGATGTGTCAAATTGATCTTCCTAAAGTGCAAGCTTGACAATGTCACCCCCTTATTTAATAAACTCCAATAACTCCATTCAATAATTCAAATATTCAATAAATCAAAATATTCAAATAATTTAAAAATCCAATAACTCCAGTGGCTCCCTATTACCTTTAAGATAAAATATAAAAACCTCACTTTAGCTTTAAAGCACTTCATAAGCAGTTTTCCACCCTTCCCCATGCACACTTGTAGTTTTTTTATGTCTTACTTTCCCTCTCACCAAACAATCCAGTGACTCTGATCTCTTTGCTGTTAGAAGAGCAGACATTTTTACTCGCCGCCTGCTATTCCTGCAATTCTCTCCCTGCTCATCTCTACTTCCTGACTTTTCCTTCAAGTCTCAGCTAAAATCAGACTTCTTCTAGAAACTTACCCAGTCCTCCTTAATCTTGGTGCATTACCTCTGAAACTAGGCAGCTTGTGAAGTTGTAGGAAGCCAGGGAGGATGCATAGAGCCTGATAGAATAGCAGAAAAAAAGTGGAACCACTCCCTGCTTTCAAAGAGTTTACATCCAAATGGAGGAGGCAATTTATGCATATCTAGTTACATACAAAATACAAAGTAGATAGAAATCCACCTTAGAGAGGAAGACATCAACATATAGAGAGAACCAAGAAAGCCCATCTTTTGAAGGTGGCACTTGAACTGAATCTAGGAGAAAGCCAAGAATTCTAAGATTGCGAGGTGAGGAGGAATACTAGGTGTTAGCCAGTGCACAGGCACTGATGAGAGATCAAGCAAGCAAGTCAGCATGCCCCAGGCTGAACTCCGCAAGTTCCTGACCTGGGTTTGGGTTTAATCAACAACAGATTGCAGCTGGACTCAGTCACAACCAGCTGGCTGGGAAGCTCTGCTGATTTAGAATGATGAAACCACAAGGGTCCCTTTGGTCTGGGATTCCTGCTCTGGTCACTCCTTTGCAGCCTTCAAACTGCACCAGAAGCTGGAACTGAGACCTTGCTCTGCTCCTGGGACCCAAGTCACGCTGCTGCTGCTTGCTTTCTCATGACAGAGCCCAGGGCCTGATGGTATTCTTTACCCTGGATTGCCACTCCTGGGTACAGGTTCCCTCCTCTGTCCATCCTGGATCTGGGTAGTGAACGACAAAGCTGCCATGTGGCGTGAGTTCCTGCACCTTGAATGAAGTGCAACAGTATGGGTCTGGGATATCCTTTTGCCCTCATGTACTGCCTCACCTTGGGGTACTATTAGTGGAGAACTTCCAAACAGACCCTATCCCCAATGTCCACAGACCTCTATCTGTCTCCCTATATTGACATGGGCTGAAAAAAGTGACTCGCTGTGATTTTTTTCTTAGATTTCCCAATCATGATTTAGTCTGATACACTTTCTAGATCTTTTTGCAAGAGTTTTATTATAGGGGAGCTGGCTCGATTTCTGCCTGCTACTCTGCCATCATGGGTCTACCTCTTCCTCATCTTTCATGGAAGCAAAACATCAGAACTGAGGACGCCTTCGTTTTTGTCACTGATTTCCCTGAGGTAAATGCCTAGCAGAAGAATCTCTTGGTCAAAGGAGTGTGAACATTCTGGTCACTTTTTTTGCATAATTCCAAATTCCTTTCCAGAATGGTTTGATCAATTCACAGCTCCACTAGGAATGCATTAGTGTGTCCTTCTTCCACAACCCTTCCAAGGTCACCCAGGGGATAAGTGGCAGAGCAAGTATTTGAACCTGGGTCTGGTGAGTCCAAAGCCCATGCCCTTGTCACTGGACCATGCTGATTTCCTTAATTTCCTATTTTAGTCAAACTTGGCTTGTAAGCATTCTCCATAAACAATTCTCCACCTCATACTTCCATGCTTTTGTGTAAGTGGTCTGTTGTACATTTTTGGAATGTACTCCTTGCTAATTTCTACCTCGTTGAATTGTTTGCTTTCTTTAAAGCCCAACACAGCCTTCCTCCCCACTGCCTCCAGTTATTAGCATTCTCTCCTAATTCCTCTGTATTATTTGGCATTTATTTATTTATGTACATGGTGTATTTTTTCTCTTCCTCACTCCAAGGATGTAAACTACTCAAGAGTGGAGATCATTTTTGTCCTTGTTTACCCAGCACCTAGCACAGTGTTTAGCATAGACTGTAGGAGGCACTTAATAAATGTTTGATGAATTGAATCAAATGAGTGTATGATTGCATTAAGGACAGATCCCCTTGCTTCTGGTCTTCACATAAATGTTTAACTTCCAAAGCAAGTTATAGGAAAATAAATGATTTGATTTTAAAATATCCACTCAGTATTCTTTATTTTCCCCTTGAATTTTACTCCCCATATCCTTAATCAAAGCAATAGGAGAATGTGAGGGGCAGGGTAGCATTGTAGAAACAGCCCTAGA
The DNA here is from genome assembly GCF_900497805.2 of Vombatus ursinus. Taxonomy (NCBI): domain Eukaryota; kingdom Metazoa; phylum Chordata; class Mammalia; order Diprotodontia; family Vombatidae; genus Vombatus; species Vombatus ursinus. Next base: position 63,549,401 of record NW_020954590.1, read on the forward strand.
CTTGATTGTAGCAGATCTGTGAACACATACTGGCTTCCACTCTTGAAGCCTCAGTTTTCTCATCTTAAAAAAAAAGAAAACTATTTTTTATAGCTTGTATGATTGCAGAATTTTCTTGGGAAAAGTGCTTTGTAAACCTTAAAATGCTATTGTACCTGTGAATTATTATTATTCACCTTAATCAAAGAAACTGTAATAGTCTGTATTGTTATGAGGATCAAATGTAAAAGGTTTCGCAAATCTTAAATTTAATATTGACATATTAATGTATCAGTTATTATTAGCGTAAGCTATTATTGATTATATTGACATATTAATGTATCAGTTATTAGCATAAGCTATTATTATTGTTACTAATAATAGTAGCTACATAGTGCTTTGAGGTTTGCAAAGTGTTTTACAAATATTAGCTAATTTTAACCTCACAGCATCCTGGGAAGTAAGTGTTATTATTATCTCCATTTTACAGATGAGGAATTGATGAAGAAACTGAGATTACATGACTTTTTCAGGATCACATAGCAAATAAGTATATGAGTTTGGATTTGAACTTAAGTCTCCTTGACTCTAGGCCCAGGGCTCTATCCTCTGTGCCATCTTTTATTAATCAGCAAGACAATACAGCTGATGTCCTTTTATAATCCTCTTTGAGGATTTTTCATTTGAATTTTAAAATGCAACATTACATTTGGTAGGAATGAAAGGGGCACATTATCAAGCACAAGATTCCAGTAGAATTAAACACAATTTTTTTGTTATTTTCTTTTTTATTATTAAAATGTGGATCATGTCCTTCAGCCGATGTGCTCTCATTGAAGCTTCAATGGAAAGGAAAGATGAAATAACATAACTGATAACTATAATTAATTTTATACTAAGCTTCTTTGATGAAATTAATATTGTCAGATGAAAATGTAGTTTAAGCAAAATATGCTTATATGCTCATGTAAGCTGAGTTACACATTTAAACTTTAAGAAAAAATCACTCTTGCGTTTCACAGAACCGCTTACAGAATGATTTAGCTTAATTGTTTGTACAGCTTTCGAGACATTATAGCTTTTTCTATGTAGGGTGAATGGGAGACACACAAAAGGTCACTTTCATAATATGCTTGTATTATTTTTTTTAAAAAAAGCTTATCAAAGTAGGAGGTCTCTAATCCCAAAGGAAAATCTCAGTTGCCATGTATGTTAATAGTACACTGAAAAGAGTTTTGCATTTGTGAAAAAAAGAAAAACTTGCAAATTGAAACCAAAATTTAATCTAAATTAAAATGTCTTATTGACTTGCTAAGTCAACTTCAAAATATATTGACCTGAAGGGTCAGTGAATGTTAGTGAAAAGCACATGTCAATATTGATTGCATGCCTGAATTTTTTGTCTTTATGTGACATTTCAAACTTTGCAGCTATTTAGAAAAAGGGGGAAACTGGAAAATATGCCAGTCCGCTCACTGATTTCAGATACATTTTGCCATGTGCTCAGAAATACCTATAAACATGGCAGGAGTGACATTGATTAGTAGTATGAATATAAATGAAACTTGAATGACAACTTCAACTTGCCTTTTCTTTTGAAACCAAACACCATGTTCCATAAAATGGAAATCATACATTTAAAGAACTAGTAAAAAATCCTTTTGTGATTGTCTCTAAGTACTCTTTAGGTACCCAATAAATACTTGTTATCTTACAACATTTTGAGCCAAGGGCTAGTTCAGGAGAGAACAAGAATTCCAACTGGCATTATGTCAGAGGGGTTGTTAAACAAATATTTTCCACACTATGCTACAGGAAACCATGGTCCCTATCTGCCTCTTATTCTTTCCAGAACAAATTGAATTATACACATTTTAGTTTCGGCAAACTGGGAATAAAGCTTTGTGTACAGTACTATAAACATTGTGACCAAGTGTAAAAGCATGAAGCAACATGACAAAATTTGGCAACTTTAAAATTAATTTTATCAATGTAGAATAATAATAATAATAATAATAATAATAAATAACTGGTATTTATATAGTACTTTAGAGTACAAGATGGATAGCCTAGGCTAACAAAAATGACCCATCTCCTCTAATTTGGCAGGCTACAGATAATTAAATTATCTGGGTAATGATGATTAAAGCTTGACTTGGACATTGGCATCAAGGCCCAGTCCTGGAGTAGCTAGAGTGGGATCCATCCTAGGTCTGAGTTAGTCAACAGAAACAAACAATCATCAAGTACCTACCATGTACCTACCATCATACTAGGTAGGCATCATGGAAGAAGACAAAGAAACCTAAAACATGGTACCTGCTTTCAGGGGCATGTGATATAGTTGGAAAGATGAGTCACACATATGTGGAATGTTAATAACAATGTAAGGTGTTAAGTTAAATGCCACCTCAGTGGTACAGAAAGTAAATGCCATAGGAGTCCAAGGAGGAAGGGCTCATTTTGATGTTAGACAGTTTCATGGAGGAATTCAATCCAGTTTAGTGAATACTTATTAAGCATTTATTGTGTTTAGAATTGTTTTAAATGCTGGGGAGAAGTAGGAAGAAGACCTAAGTTAAATTCTTGCCTCTGGCCAGTACTGACCATGTGATAGCTGTGCTTGGTGGCAGCTGCCAAGTCTTCTGTGATCCTGTCTGTGGTTCCTTGGTACTTGAACTCTTTTTGGCTGCTTGCGCACAGTATTTTTACTTTGATCTGAAAGCTCTGAATTTTGGTTATGACATTCATGAGAGTTTTCATTTTGCCTTGCAAGTAAATTTTAAAATCCCTTTCAGTGGATAAAATTTTTACTTAATTGTTTTCATAATTATTGTGTCATAATATCACATCTACTGGCAGGAAATACCAGGAGCCCAAATGAGTATAGGATCATAGTTTTCTACAATAATAGAAAGGGTTCCTAGGTTTACATTCCAGTTCTAAGATCTAATAGCCATATGACTTTGGATAAAGCTAAACTTTAGTTTCCTCATATATAAAAACTCTAAACTTCCTATATAAAATGGGGATTAATAATAATAATAATAATAACACCTTTCTAAGCATGTTCAAGATATGTGCAGAACATTTGGGGTCTGGGAATCACTCTCCTAATCTCACTTGGAATGGCATCAGATCTGCAGAATAAGGCTGCTATTTTTCCCCTCAGGACTCTAGAGGTAACTCTGAGTGCCTGAAGGGTGCCATTTTAGTCCTGTCACTCATAAGCACCCTCTGGTACACTTCCCCAACACATTCAGTCAGTAAGTATCTCCCCAATGTCAGTTAACCAGTTGATATCTCCTTAACATCAAATAACCAAGCAACATCAATTAGCTTTTGCAAAAAGACATTTACTGAGACTATATAGAAAGACAAAGGTACAAATACATTTCCCCCTCCCCCCAACTGGAACACATTTTCTCCTCTTCATACCCACACAGTTTCTGGGAGAGTGAGATCAAACTTAAAGTAGTTATTACAAAACATTCTATCAACCAAGTTCATTTTTTGGTGTGGCATGGCCAATGGATCTCTCCTTTTGCTTTCAGAACACAGTGTCAGATTCAGCATCATTTCACTGCTCAGGTAGGTTGAGTAAGTAAGTCACCCCTCAGAACTGGCTTCTCAACAGACTTGGATGTATTAACTTCTGGAACACTCTCCTGTGGACTCCAGTTACTGGATCTCCGATGGCTCTCCCAACCTTGTGAAGCTCACAAAGTTGTAACACTCTCTATTTGTTCTCTAATAATCATTAATTTAAGATCAAGAAAGAGTAAATGCAGCAGAGATAAACAGCAATGCCAGGTGTTGATAGCCACCTGGTAGTTGGGAGTGAAGAGGGCCTGAGGCTCTTTCTCCACCTGGAGGCCCACAGCAGTTTTTGCTCTCTTACCACCAGAGAAGAAAGAATGGCTTCATCTTTTCAACTTTTTGAATGCATACTTAGTCATGGCTTAGCAGCCAACTAAAAGGCTTTTCACCACTGTGAAGTAAGCTGATACTAAGTACTATAGTCAGGATCTTTGTGTAGGCACTGAATTAGAGAGGGAAAGATCTTTTCCCATACATTTCCTAAAGCAGGCTTATGAGTATTTCATATGTAATGACAGCTGGCAGATATTACACATGCTCTAAGGACTGGAGTTCCATCATTACATAAATATCAAGGTTTGTAGATATAGAACTGGAAAAGGCCTCAGAGGCCATGGAGTAGAACTTCATTTTGCAAATGAGTTAAGTGAGACCCAGCATCAAAGGCAGGATTTGAATTCAAGTCCTGACTTCAGAGCCAATACTGCTTTTTATTGTTTGATGGTTTTTTTTTTAAATCAGAGGACAATAAGTTTAGAGTTGTAAGATGCTTCAGAGGTCATAGTTGAATCTCCTCATTTCAAAGATTAGAAAATACAAAATTAAGCATGTAAAGATAGCTTGGTGGCATAGCTGATAGAACACTGGACTTGGAGTCAGGTAGGCCGCATTTCAAATCCTGCCTTAGGCGTTTATGAGCTGTATGATGCTAGGCAAATCACTTTAACTACTGTCAGCCCCAAGCACCCCATCTGCAAAGTGGTGGCCATGCAGCACCCAGACTCATAGGGTTGTTATAAAGCTCAAATGAGACAGCATGCATCAAATGCTACATGAATGGTGGCAATTATTAAGTGCTGTGACCAGGTTCACATAATTAGTTAGTGTTAGATGTTGCACAGTTAGGTGGCACAAGAGATCGAGTATTGGGCCTAGAGTCAGGGCGTTTTATTGTTGTTATTGTTAAGCCACTTCAGTTGTTCCACTCTTCATGACCCCTTGGCAAAGATACGAGATACATTCAACCTCACTTAATAAGAGAATTGCTGCGAAGAGCCAAGTCTGTTAAAGTCATTCATTGCACAATGTGGCTGTTACTGTGTACAATGTTCTCCTGGTTCTGCTCACTTCACTCAGCATCAGTTTGTGTAAGTCTTTCCAGGTTTTTCTGAAGTCTGCTACCAGGCTATTTAACTGCTGTCATCTTCACACAATAGCCTCATTTCTGCCTTCATAGTTTTGTATTGTCTGTTATGCTACTTGTCCCCAATTTGGAAACCTCACCTCTCGCATTCATTCTCTATTTAAGACTCCACTCAAGTCTCCTCTGATGACTGGCTCTTGAAAACTCTCATGAATGTCATAACCAAAATTCAGGTTTGCCATTTCCTTCTTCAGCTCTTCACAGATGAGGCAACTGAAGCAAAGAAGGTTAAATGACTTGCACAGGGTCACCCAGCTAGTAAGTGTCTGAGTTCAGATTTGAACCCAGTTCTCCTTGATTTCAGGGACTGCACCACCTGGCTGCCCTCAACTGCAAAATGAGCTAGAGATGAAAATGGCAAATCACTCCAGCATCTTTGTCAAGAAAACCTCAAATGGGGTCACGAAGAGTCAAACACAACTCAACAACAAGAAGTGGGATTTGAACCCAGCTCCTCTGATTTCATAGGCCAGTGCTTTAGCTACCGTACCACCCTGACCTCTCTATATTAGCAGAGGAATTGTTTTCTTTTCTTTTCTTTTCTTTTTTTTTGCATTGTTTTGCTATCATGCTGTTTGTCCTTCATTTGGAAACCTCACTTCTAGTATTCACCCTTTATTTAAGACTCTAGTCAAGTTTCCTCTGATGACTGGCTCACATTGCTCTACCCCTTCGATGACTGTTGTGAGGACCGAATGAGCTAATGCATGTAATGTTCATTGTAGACTATAAAGCACTATACAAATGTCAGCTCCTATTACATATTCTTGATAACATTCCTACTGTTTTAGTGTGTATTTCCTTCCTAGAGTCGGTCTTTGCCCGACTGTTTTGCCCAGGGGGGATAGTATATCATTCTTTCTCCTCGTGTCCTCCCCAAGCAGGGGACTGCTGCGGGGTTGGTACAGCCCAATCCCTAGGAGTTCGAGGTCTGCATCCATGCTTAGCCAGTCTCAGTTCAACTCGGAACCCACCCAGCCCCACTAGAGGGCCACAAGCCCCAAGCCAGCTGTTCTCCAGGCAGATGGAGAGAATCTCCATAGTGCCTAAAGCATCCCTGGCTCTCTAATGGAGCTCCCAGTCTGCTCTTTCTAGGGGGATCTGCACCAGGGAGCCCGCTACTAGGTTCAGAGACAGAAGCAGCTTGTGCACTGTTTAAATTGACGCAGCAAGATTCATCACACGCTGTCTTTCAGGATAGTGGAAAAGACTCAGGAAACAGTGGCAGTCACAGGCTTTGCAAAATGCAGTCTTCAAATTTGTCACCTTGCCTCCAGACTCTCTCATCCATTTTGCACACCGTTCGGAGAACAGTCGTGCTAAAGTACTGATTTCATTATATCCCTTGCTGTTGTTCAGTCATTTCAGTCATGTTCAACTCCACTTGGGATTTTCTTGGCAAAGATTACTGGAATGGTTTGCCATTTCCTCCTCCAGTTCATTTTTCAGATAAGAAAACTGAGGCAAACAGGGTTAAGTGACTCACCCAGTGTCACGCAGATAGTAAATATCTGAGGCCAGATTTGAACTCAGGAAGATGAGTCCTGATTTCAGGCCTGGCACTCTATCCACTGCACCACCTAGCTGCCCTACTCCAAATGTGTAATGATGTTATAAAAAGAATATTAGATTTTGAGTTATAAGACTCCACCTGTTTTAAGTAACAACTCTTCTGCTTACTTCCTGTGTGACGTCTGATGAGTGACAACCTTCCTGGCCCTCAGTTTCTTCCTCTGTAAAATGAAAGGGGTTGAACTCAGTGACCTCTAAGGTACCATCCAGCTCAAAATTCTGTGACCCTTCTTATTACCTAGATCAGGTTCAAACCTGTTATTGTAGCATTCAAGGGCCTCTATAATCTAGTCAGGCTCTACCTACCTAACATTACCATCCATTACTCCCCTACAAAAATGCTTGTCAGGCTATTTTCCCCCACTTAATAATATTTTATTTTTTCAATTACATGTAAAGATAGTTTTTAACATTCACTTTTATGAGATTTTGAGTCCCAAATTTTTTTCTCCCTCCCTTCCTCCCCTCCTGCCTCCCCAGGACAACAAGCAGTCTGACATAGGCTATACATATACAATCATATTAAACCTATTTTCACATTAGTCATGTTGTGAAAGAAGAATCAGAACAAAGGAAAAACCACAAGAAAGGGAAAAACCACAAAAAAGGAAAAAAAAAAGAGAAAATAGTATGCTTTGATGTGCATTCAGACTCCACAGTTCTTTCTCTGGATATGAACAGCATTTTCATTCATGAGTCTTTTGGAATTGTCTTAGATCACTGTATTGCTGCAAAGAGCCAAGTCTGTTAAAGTCATTCATTGCACAATGTGGCTGTTAC
>NW_020954590.1:63556764-63561582 GCF_900497805.2 Vombatus ursinus
CATTCTCTATTTAAGACTCCACTCAAGTCTCCTCTGATGACTGGCTCACATTGATCTTCTCCAAAGTCTTATTTCACTTATTATTTCACCCACAAAATTTAGCATCCAGGGCTTTCAGATGTATTATGAGCCAAGTTCAGATTCATGTGGGAGAAGACTGGGTTGGAATTTACTTAGAAAATTGGTCAGTGCATTTAGTGGTCCCAAATTGCTCAAAAAGCCTACTTTTCATACAAATATTCTCCTTGTAAGATTGTGAATCTTAGACCAACATCATTTCAGAAGAATCAAAATTACAAATAGCCCTAAAGGACAGTAGAGATGTAGATAAATGAATGAAGAATGAATAAATGAATGAAAAAGCATTCATAAAGCATTTGTTTATGTGCCAAGCAGATTACTAAGCACTGGGTAGACAAATAGAAAAGTGAAGGTGTGAGATAACTCTTAAGGAGCTTGTATTTTAATGGAGAGAGGGCAACACTTATAGGGGAATGGTGGTCAGTGGAAATATTTTGTTTTGGAATGCTATGGGGATGGTGAGTGGAGACGCAGGTAAATTGACATACCTTTTTCAGTAGTAGAGGCAGCATTGATTTAATTCTGGTTCCAAATTTGCAAAGCAGGGATGACAGGGAGGCAGCAGCAGAGTGTATGCTTGAAACATCAAGGCAGCTGGCAACAGGAGGTTGGCAAATAAAGTAAAACATGGTGGAGGCTGCTTAAATATAATGGGTCTCAGGAGACACTCATCAATTAGGACAACCAGGGCTCCAAGGGGAGTTCTGAAGCTAAAAGACTTAAGTCCTCCAGGGCCTGTTGTCTGATCCTGGCAGCAAGACAGCTGCTGAGAACATGGTGGGTGGAAGCACATTGCCAATGATGACTTTTGTGAGAAGTGGCATCAACAGTGTCTCCCAAAGCAGACAAATCTGTGGAGCAATATAACATCTAAGTTATCTGATGATTACCACTCTGCCCTTCAGAGTCTTACTTAGAACCAGGAATCAGAGGGGAAAAAACACTAACCAGAGGCAGGAGAAAAACAACACGGCGAGAAAGAGGAGTGTTGTTGTTGGTTTTTTTTCTTTTTAAGAAAGTTTTAAAAAGTAAGGATCTTTGGTTGGAAACGTTTTGTGGACCAGTAAAAATATATTGCAGACTTTGTCGAGGAGATAGATCTCTGATTCATAGTCAATCTCTATACTCCAACCTTCATCTTTGTATTTGGGAACTTCAACATTCATGATGGCCTCCCAGTTCATCATCTTCCTCAGTAGAATGAGCCCCGGATTTAGGACAAGGAGGACCTGGATTTGGATTCTACTTTGCCACTTACTACCTGAGTGAGCTTGGGCAAATCACTTAACCTTTATTGCCTTCAGTTTCCTTACCTTTAAAACGAAGGGGATTGGATTGAATGACCTCTAAGGTCTCTTCTAACTCTAAGTCTGTGATTCTGTGATGTCTCTATTTCCAATTCATGTGAGCTAGCTACTGTGGTAGTCCATCTTTAGATCTTACTATCACATCAAGCTTTCACTCCCGTAATTTTGAACATCAAAATTTTCCTCTCTGATCAGATTATCCTATCCTTCCATTTTTCCCTCTGGCCAGCTTTTCTTAAACCTGAACTCTTTTTTTTTTTTATTTTGACCCTCTAGTCCTTTCATCTCTCTCTGTTCTTTTAATCCATCCCCTCCCCCAATCTCACTCTCCTCCTTCCACAATCATAACCTTATTCCTGTGTTGCACTGTTGAATATCTTGCCCTTTTGTCCTTCCATTATTCATACCCTACAAAGCCACAACCCTAGGCCACCTCCATCATTCGCCTCTTTTTTTTACTCCTGAGTTGCTAAGCACTGCTGGAGAAAGTTACACAACTGGGACGCAACAAATTCATGTTATTTAATTTCAACTTGGCCTTTGCTGCTCTTTGACAATCCTATTCTTACCTCGACTGTATTACAATTCTCACAAGTGTTCCAATTTTCTATTGTCTCCTTAAACTCTGACTGCTACCCATAAACCCCTTTTTTAGCAGATGACCTTTTCTTCTATTTTACTGAGAAAAAGTAGGTCGTTTTTTGTGAGCTTCATATACTTTACTCTTCACCTCAAAACTTATAAATTTTCTCTAACTGCCTTCACTTTTTATTCTAGTCTCTGAGGAAAAGGTGTCCTAGTTCTTTGCCAAGGTTAACACATCTACTTGTGCCCTCATAACTTTTTTTAAAATATATTTTTATTTATTTCATAATTTCACAATAACATGCAAAAAATTTAAGATTCATTTTAAAAAATTTTGAGTTCTAAATTCTCTCCCTCCCTGCCACCCTTCCCTATCCATTGAGAAGGCAAGCAATATATCGATTATACATGTGAAGTCATGAAAAACACATTTCAGATTAGCCATGTTGCAAAAACACACACACACAACACACACACACACACACACACACACACACAAGAAAAAAAGTTTAAAGAAAAATATGCTTCAATCTGCACTCAGAGTTCCTCAGTTTTCTCTCTGGAGATAGATAGCATTTTTCATCATGTTGTTTTGTCATTTCAGTCATGCCTGAATCTTTGTGATCCCTTTTTGAGGAGGTTTTCTTGGTGAAGATACTAGAGTGGTTTGCCATTCTTCTCCAGTTCATTTTACAGATAAGGAAACTGAGGCAAACAGGGTTAAATGACTTGCCCAGGGTCGCCTCTCTAGTGTCTGAAACTGGATTTGAACTCAGATCTTCCTGACTCTAGGCCCAGTGCTTTATCCACTGTGGCACCTAACTGCCCTTTTCATCATGGGTTCTTTGGAACTGTCTTGGATAATTGTTTTGATCAGAGTTCACAGTTGATCATCCTTACAATATTGCTGTTACTGTGTACCATGTTCTCCTGATTCAGCTCATTTCACTTTGCATCAGTTCATATATGTCTTCCCATCCTGCCCCTCATTTTTTATAGCACAATAGTATTTCATAACAATAGTGTACTGCGTCTTGTTTAGCCATTCCTCAATTGGGAGTGCCCTCATAATTTGTATGGAAACTTGTTCCATTGATCCTTTCTGTCCTCATCTTCAGCCTTTCCCTCTCTACTACCTCTTTCCTCACTGCTTAAAAAACAGGCTCCAGTCTCTGCCATTCTTTAACCCTCACTTGACCTGAACACTCCCTCAAATTATTGTCCTATTACTCACAACTTTCCTATCAAACTCTGAGAGGGACTCATTTACATTTGTTGCTAATATTCATTACCCACTTATTCCAACCCTTTGCTATCTGGCTTCAGATCCCACCAGATTCCCCTCCTGGTAGTGCTTCTAATGTTATAGACTTTGTCACCATGACTCAACTATCTTCTCAACCTGGAACTTCCCTCTTCACCTGGGACCTTCTCATTCTGCAATATCCCTCTACCATTTTCCTATTGGTAAGTTCTTTTCATGGACTCCTTTTGGGGATGATGGGCATGGACAGTCATGCTTCATTCCCCTCCTGGCTGTGCTTCTGATTTTATGGACTTTGACACCATAGTTGCTCCCACTAGGGTATTCCTTGTATTCCTCCTCCTTCCCCGACCCCTCTTCTTTCTAGATTCCTCTTATGTGTGGTCTTCCTCCATTAGAATGTAAGATCCTTAAGGACCAAGACTATCTTTCTTTTTGCTTACATTTGTATCCCCAGTGCTTAGCATGGTGCCTGGTAATCAATTAGTCAATCAGCATCCATTGAGCTCCTACTATGTGCCAGGCACTGTGTTAAGCACGTCTACATGGTAAGGGCTTAATCAATGCTTAATGCCTTGCCATCACTCTACTGAAACACTATGGAAATTTTTACTGAAAAAGCTCTACTGAAATATTTTCCAAAGATGAACAATTATCTCTTTTTAAAAAATGTTTTTAATTTTATTTTTCTCAATTACATGTTTAAGACAATTTTAACATTCATTTTAAAAAATTATTTTTGAGTTCCAAATTCCCTTCCTCCTTCTCCTCCTCCCTCCTTGAGAAGGCAAGCACTTTGATATAGATTATACATGTGCAGTCATGCAAAACATATTTCCATATTAGCCATGTTGCAAAAGAACAATTATCTCTTAATTAAGTCCAATGACCTTATCTTAATTCTAATTCTCCTTTTCCCTTCTGCAGCTTCTGACACTGACAAACACCCTCTTCTGGATTTTTGTCGTGTCTTGGTTTCCATGGTTCTTCTCTTTCCTGGTTCTCATGACTGTCTTACTACTCCTCATTTTCCTTTGCTAGTTTTCCATTCACTTACATGTCCCCTTTCCACCCTCCAGCACTGGTTTTCCCAAAGCTCTTTCTTGTCCCTCTTATCTCTATGTATTCTCTCCTTCAGGGATCTCATCCTCTCCCATGAGTTTAATCATCATCTCTATACAGCTCTCTCCAAAGCCTATATAACCTGTCCTAATCTCTGTCTTAGACTTTCATTCCAACTGTCTGCTTGTTGGAATCTCCAACTAGATGCTCAAAAAAGAACTTGTCACTTTCCCCTTAAACTCCCTGCCCCTGCCCCAACCCCAGTTTCCCAATTTCTGTTGAGGACACTGTTGTCTTCTCAATTACCCAGGTTCGTATCCGTACAGTCATGCTAGACTTCATCTCCTTCAGCTCCTATCACCCCTCTCAGTTGCCAGCTCCAACTGATTCTACTTCCACATGTCTTGCATCCATTCCTTTCTCTCTACTTATAAGGCCACTACCCTAGTTCAGACGCTGATCACCACATGCCTGGACTATTATAATAGCTCCTGGCTCTAGTATTTTCCTTTACCAATC
>NW_020954590.1:63561592-63640726 GCF_900497805.2 Vombatus ursinus
TGGACTATTATAATAGCTCCTGGCTCTAGTATTTTCCTTTACCAATCCTGATTCCACAGAGCTGCCAAAATAGTTTTCTTAGGGTACAGATCTGACATATCACTTCTCTGCTCAAAAACCTTTGATAGTGACGTGTTTTTAAGATAAATACAAACTTTTTAGCTTGGCATTTAAGATGTTCCACAATATGGGTCCCATTTGCCTTTCTGGCCTTATTTTATATAGTTCTCCTTCACATATACTATGGTATATCCATATAGGACTGTTCCTTTAACTCAACCTTCTATCTCCTGCCTCAGTGAGTTTACACAGTCTGTCTCCTATATCCTGGATGCATTCTCTCTTCATCTCCTTAGAATCCTTATCTTCCTTTAAGACTAAGCTCAAGGGTTACCTCCCCTATGAATCTTTCTTTGATCCTTCAAATTGTTATTTCACCTTCCCTCCTGAACTGCCTTCTATTTACCTATCTGCATACATTTTCTATCCACTCTTCATCCCCACTCACCCCATGGACTCCCAAAGAGAATATAAGATTCTGGAAGGTGAGGACTGTTTTGTTTTTGTCTTTGTATAATATTTCCAGAACCTTACATCTAGCGAGTACTTACTTGGTAAATGTTAGTTGAAATGAATTGAATTTAGCTAGAATGAGAGGCAACAGATCTCTCATTGGGATAGTCTGAATAATATAATAGCTGCTATGAGATATTAAAAGAATAAAAGGATGGCATTGATTATGTCTGGTGGAACTTGTATGGAAGATCCATGGGAGCACATGGAAAGAGTTATCTAAGTTAAAAGACCTTCAAGAGGATTTTATGTGCCTCAGTGGAGAAGGCATCCACATTGGTGAATTAATGAATCCATCAAATAGAAAATTGAAATTGCACTTTCATATAATTTTGTCTCCTCAGTGAAACTACAAGCCCCTCTGTGGACAGGAAATGTAATACTTGTTTTCTATCACCTACAACCCCAAATATACTAATGGGGTGGAATAAATATTCAAAGAACAGTAGTTGGTTAATTTACAGATATATGAATTTCCAGATTTGTTATTGTTTGTGCTTCCTTTGGATGGGAAAATGTGATTTGTTGAGAAATATGTCTACTTCATTATGTAAAATTTAGACCTTTTAGGTCCCAAGTATCTGTTAACTACAAAGCAATGGGATACAATGTATTTGTAACTGAGGAAACCATATTTCTTTTGAGATATGAAAAGCAGGGTTTCCTTAGTGCCATTCAAGTGAGGGAAAAGAGTACTGAATAAAAAGCTGATTTCAGCTTCTAGTCACTTATGGTTTTAGTAATAAGCAAACTAATAAATGACTCTCAATTCAGCACCACCCTTTAAATAATAAATTTGTCATTATTATTATCATTGAAAGCATTTATGCAGTGCTTATCTGCACACAGTTTTGTGTTAAGTGAGGTAATAAAATTCTTGCCACTTGTTGAAGTAGTTGGCAATTGAGAACCCTTCCAAGTCTGAAATTCTGGGATTCTGTGATCAGATGATTCCTTACCTGGTAAGTTATAGCCTTTTCACTTACTAATGATAGCAATTCCCATCGATAGAGCATGTACTAGAGTATACATAGCTTATGTTTACATAACAAAAACCTTATAGATTTACGAAATGTTTCCTTCACCATCCTGGGAGGGAAATATAGCAATTCTCATTTTCTAGAACAGTTAGCTGTAGATCAAAGATGTTAAGGGCTTTGTCCATCCCAGAGTCTTATAGCTAGTTAATGTCAGAACCAGGGCTTACACCAGCTCTCCAAACTCCAGATCTGGTGGTCTTTCTTTCTACATCACATTAACTCCTTTCCACATCACATTAACTCCTTTCTTTTGTATATTTATGGAAGCTTCACTCCTTTGTTCGGTAACAGCAAATCTAAGCAGAGTCAGTAGAGACCTGGGTTTGAATCTCACATTGGACACTTAACCTTGGGATCAAATGAGATAATATATGTAAAACATTTTGCAAATTTCAAAGTACTATGTAAATGTCAGCTAGTATATCTTTTTTCTCATCTTTTTTGATGACTCTTATTATTCTTACACTATGACTTTGGGCAAGTCTGAGCCTTAGTTTCCTTATCTGGAAAATGGGGATAATAGCACTTAGAATACTTCACTGACATTTTTTTGTGTGTGTGTGAGGGAAGGGCTCTGTAAACCTTAAACTGCTATATTTATGTAGCTTATTATTGTTGTTATTAACAAAAAATCCCATAAATTGTCTTCTCTGCAGGTTCAACTGGGATAACAGGACTATTTCGCAGTGATATTTTTAAAAACACCAGATTACTTGATTGTTTGAACATAGTAAAACAAGTTTCATGCTGCTGAGGCTGCGTCAGTGTGGGTTGGGGTTTTGCCATGCTTTGCTCTTATATGGCATTGTTTAAATAAAACCACAATTACTCTTTATAGTCTGTCATTCTCAATATAAGGTGTATGCCTTATGAGCCGTTGAAGTTTAATTAGAACAATGAAACTGCTTATAATCCACTAAACTGGATAATCAAGTCAGAGTGAGGGCAACCTTTCTCGGGGAAGCTTGTAAGAGGTGCCCGGGCTGGGAAAAAAGTGCTTGTCATTTATTCCTTTATCTTACAAAGAAACGCAGCAATTAAACTTGGTTAGTTGCAGTTCACCAAGTTTACTATTCCTATGTAACAATGTCCCACAAGAGAAGTAAAATCCTCAGTAGTTTCTACTACTACTTACAAGTACAGAATTAACTAGCAGTTCACAGTAGAACAAAATTGAATTAAAAAAAAATTTTTTTTTTGGTTTTATTTTGCACAGGGGTAGAGGGTGAGAGGTTGAGGAGGGGACTTAAGTGTCTCAATAAGAGCCATCAGGGAGATGGGTCAGTCATAAGAGCTAATGAGACTTCAAACTGCATTGATAGAAACATGGTGACCAGAGGGAGAGGGGTCATCCCTCCACTCTAGTCTGCCCTAACCAGATCTTATTTGGAGTACTGTGTCTAGATCTAGTGACATTTTAGAAGTCCCAATGATAAGAAAGGATGGAAATGAGCATTTAGTAAATTTCTACTGCATGCCAGGAATTATGCTAAGAACTTTATAAATATCATCTCATTTGAAATAACAATCCTGGGAGATAGATGCTATTATTACCCCCATTTTACAGTTGAGGAAACTGGGGCAAACAAGTTCAGTAATGTGCCCATCATTACACAGCTAGTAAGTATCTGAGGCTAGATTTGAATTCAGGTCCTCCTGATTCCAGGTGCAGAGTTCTATCCACCATGCAGCTGCTTCAACGAAGCTGTATCATATATGGAGGGGAGCACTCAAGGTGGTCAGTGGACTGAAAATCATGGGACTCAACTGACGGTAGTGGCATGTTTAGACTGGAGGAGAGAGAGCTTATTGGAGGAAAGTATCTTCAAATGTTTGAAGGATAGTCTTTTAGAAGAGGAATTAGATGTGTTTTGCTTGGCCTGAGAGGCAGAAACTAAAAAAGCAGTGGGTGGAATTTACAGAGAGGTAGTTTTCATCTCAATATGAGGAAAAATTTCCTAACAGTTGTTCAGTCATTTTAAGTCATGTCTGACTCTGTGACCCCATTTGGGGTTTTCTTGGCAAAGATACTGTAGTGGTTTGCCATTTCCTTCTCCACCTCATTTACAGATGAGAAAACTGAGGCAAATGGTTAAGTGCCTCACACAGCTAGTAAATGTCTGAGGCTAGATTTGAACTTGGGAAGATCAGTCTTTCTGACTCCAGGTCTAGCACTCTATCCACTGCACCACCTAGCTGCCCTTTCCTAACAATTAGAGCTTCCCCCAGCAGACATGAATCTGCTAGGTGAGCTGTGAAGTGTTCATCTCTAGAGGTCCTCCAATAGAGGCCGGCTGATGACTTGTCAGCAGTGATGAAGAGGTGCATCCTCCTTCAGTTGGACTATGAGAATCTGTGATTCTAAGTTATTGGACATAAGAGATTGACTCATTCCAATAAATAATTTCCTTAAATTTTGAGCTACAAAAAAATCAAAGGGGATACCTGAATGCCTTATCTTCTGGAATTTCTGAGGAAAACATCAGATGAACATTTGTTGGGATGTTGAAGAGGGAATTCATACACTGGATCAGGGTTTGATCACATGAGCTTCAGGTTTCTTCTAAGTTTAAGATTTGATGACTCTTTTCCTACACAAGCCCTTCAAAAGCTTCTCTCCAGACTTCCAACTCTTCTCTTTTAGCATACTGATTGAGAGTCAAGTTTGGGTCTAAGGCATAGTAGAGACAGCAGCCCAGGTATGGGCTTCTGTAGAATGGGTGATAGGTCATCATCATGATGGCATGTTAGCTTTCATGGGTGGGGGATATGATCACGTTGACTTTCATTGGGAGGGGAATGTAAAGAGGCATTGTAACAATGACCCTGGTGCCAGTTTTAGTATTTCAGATTTTCAATTTTAGTCCTAGACATGAGTCAATTAGAAATTACTTCTTCTTAGACTTTGGGAAATAAGTAGTCAGTTATTTTTTTCCTTATGGATAATGGAAATATCTAACATATGTTATAATGAGTCTGATTCTCTCAGGTAGTGGAGCACATGCTGTTCTCTAAGACCACGTCTATGATCTAATGGAGGATTATGAGGAAATCATTCTTTAAAATGAACCTATCTCCCAAAGGTCCATCTAAACACAGTTTTCCAGGGGTTAAGAAAATCATTCAGATGAATAGGTTTCAACATCTACATAGAGTCAACATTGACTCTACTAGGAGAAAAATCTTGTCTAATTTATAAATCAGAAGACTCACAGTTGTATCAAAAGATAGAATACATAAATTAAATAAATGAGATCAAGTTTTAAAACGACTTCACTGGGGGTGCTGGTACTGGGAAATTCAACATAGGGTAATATTGTACTCAGTCCTTGCAATAACTAATTGCTATAGAGAAACTTACTCTAGCCAGAGTTTTTTTGAGCAAACCATTTGTCTGTGTCCAGTGGTCAGATAGGAATGTGAGAGCATCCAAATATAGGATTCTGTTTTGTTTTTTTTTAAGTTAATCTGTGTCCTCTTTTCTCTTTCTGTATTCTTTTGTGTTATTCTATATCTTTTTTACTCAAAGGCTTTGAACAAAAGTCAACCATCCCTTCCCTCTTAAATCCTGGGCTGCTGCAGAATGACTCAAGCCAATAGGCCTCCTCCAGACCTTCATCAACATATTAACAAACTAATTCTCTTGGAAGTGGTTTAGACAGAACTCGCTGGACTGCACTAGAGCCCCAATAAGTGTGGCCCCTCTACCCTAATATTGAAATATTGTGTAATATGTATGCCTCTGGGCTTAATTCCACCTCCACTGTTGACTTACACTTGCTGTCACCTTGGTGAACCTCTTCAATTCTCTGGGTCTCCGTAATTCACTCTATGAATTGGGGAATGTTAAAAATTTCCAGATTTCTTGACACAACCTGGGATAATTTGGCAAAATAATGTGGGAAGAATGATTAAATGACACTGAGGACTATTCTTTGAAACTCTTGTGAGAAAGAAGTGTTTTACAAAGAACTGAGTCAGAGCCTATGAGTATTCAGAATTATAATAGCTCTAAAACTACAAGGAACCTTGAAAATCATCTAATCCAACCCATTCATTTTATAGATGAAGAAACTGAGACCCAGGGAAGTTAAGTGACTTGCCCAGAGTCACACAGGTAACCTCAGAGGTAAGATGTGAACCCAGGAGCATCTGAATAGAGACAGAGTTCTATCCATTGTGACACACTACCAATAAACTATATGTATTTCTAGGGCACATTAGTAGTTAAGGATCAGGAGAGGACAAATTAGTACATTTAAAGAACAAATTCCTGAAACTCAGTCTTCCCTTACTTCAGAGAAGGCAGTAGTAACTTCTCTCTAGTAAGGAAGGAAGAGAATCTTGCCTGACTTCCATGATTCTAAGACAACAATATCTCTCATTTCTCTGACCCTATGGCTCAACTGGGATGAAGCAGTGGAAAGAACTTTAGATTTAGAATGAAAAGACTTAGGCTTGAGCTGACCTTGGCTCTGCCAATTACTAACTTTCCGACCTTGGACTATCCACTTCCCTTCTAAACCTTTGATTCCTCATGTATTAAATTCTGGGATTGTACTAAATAAGCTCCATGTTCCCTCCCAGCTCTAAATGTTCATGTATCTAGCATAAAGAGCAGAGCAATGCTCTTACAGAATCTCTAGAGTGATTGGTGTTCTTAATTCTGCCCCTCCTTGCTCTATGTCTTCTCCCAAGGGTGTTAGGGCACTCCCAACACATTTTCAGGAGAGGGAAATGCTTCCCTATATAATGTATCCTTCTGTTGACTGAATACAAAAGCTTTCCCCAGACTTGCTCTCCAACCTCTATGGTGAGGGGGTGGAAAGGAGATCCTACTTCACTAAGTATCATGTTTTACGAGTTAATTAAGGTTTCCAAAGGTGCTTAATTTATTCCCAGAGAATAGCGTAAAGATAGGGGCTCATTAAGTATCACTCACAATCATTATACAATTATTTACTACATTTTATGAGAAAAGGTTCTAGACTGTTTACTAGGGCTGATGTCCTGGGAATAAAAATAAATTGGACAATGAACTTAAAGTTTGACAGAAAGATGCCAGGAATTATCTTCTGGTTTTTGCTTGGTGCATTTGTTACATAGAAATTTTGATTTTTTCAAATATATGTTTGAATTTTTTACCTAATCCTCCCCTTCCATTTAATATCTTTGTGAAGTAGAGAGAGACCATGTGAGCAACAAAAGCGAGGAGTGACTACCACAAGGTCAGGCAGGAAGGTGTGTGTTGGGGGAGGAAGCAGAGAGGGGGATGTGGGGAGAATCAAGGCAGAAGCCCAGGTCTCCAAATCTCTTCCACTATGTGCTTTCCACCTCATAGCACTCTGGCCTTCGAAAGTAACTATGAGTAAATCCTCTAATTATCAAGCACTTAATGGACCTTTCTGGCTGTGTGCTCTGTTTTCCAGCCAGGCCACAAAATCCTGTAGAAATGCTTCAAAAACAGCTTCCTTTTAATTTTAGTGCAAGAAAGTATAAATAGAATGCCATTAGGCAGAGAGATTGAACCTGATTTCAGTGCTTTAGTGAAGTTCCTCTTCTAAGATAGGAGGGTACCATGTAGTCCTAGAAAGCTGTCTGTAGCTCTGACCTATTAAGTGAACGGCCCAAGGTCACACAATCAGGATGAACTGAACCTAGGCCTTCCTTTTTCTGAGAAACAGCTCTTTTTCTGCTCTTCCCTACTGAGGGAGAGTGAGCGAGAAGAAATCCTATTGTTTAGTCGGCAGCTAATTTATGTTGATATGGATCATGGTAAAACTGGAAACTGCCTTAAATTGCATATAAGCTATTGCTTTTCCTTGTGGTTTAGGGACCCTAGAATAAGGCACTCTGAGACAAAGCCAGTGTGTTCTTCATGAAAGATTCCTGGAAACTGAAAAATAAGGTCTTTTAATATTTTGTGATATAACTGTTTTTCTTGGCTTAAGCGTAGGTTTTAAAAAATGGTGCTCATTGTTTTGCTTGTAGTTCCTTTATGCATGGACAATCGGGCCTGATGATGCATTCACTTTGGGAGAATTTTCCAATTGAAAAAGTGCTCTGGAGAAGTTTCAGCACTATGAATCACCCAAACCTCATCTAAGTCTCGTGAAAGCAAAGACTGTGAAAGGCAGTCACAGAGAGAAGACATATTGTAGTTGTGCCGCCTGACTCAACTAAATAGAAAAATATTTTGTAAAGACATGAGAATTTCAGGCATCTGACAGAGTGGTAAGGATGAATGTCACATTTGGGGCAGAAAGCCAAAAAATACCCAAATGACCTGCAGCTCAACTCTTCCTTTTATTTCCTCCCCAAGCAGAACAGACCTAGGAAAAGATCTTATTCATATGCAAAATAACTCTGGACATTTTTTCGGCCACCATCTTGAGAATAAAAATATCGGGGGACATTTCTTCTGATCAGCTTCCCTAATCCTTCTTGGACCCCCAGGGCTGCTTTGACTAATTTCTGCTATTGACAACCTTTCCTTCCTCTCCCACACATAGGATTCTAATGATAATTGCAATGAGACTAACACCAAGGCTTTTCTAATTGATTTGTATCCATTGCCTCATTATATTCTAATCTGCTTGAGGAGGCCAGGAACAAATCTGGTGGGTCTGAATAAAAGTGAGGATCCCAGTAGGTCTGACATCTTAATAAACATTGCAATACCTAGCTACAATTGTACTCAATCTGTTGACTTTTAAAAGTATTTTCCACGTTATTCATTGAGTAACAACATGCTCCCATGGGCTAGATTTAAGAGCTACTAATGGCTATCCTTTAATTAGGAAAGGGTGCCCCAAGCTATAAATCTAAGATTCCTGCCAAATATCAATTCTACAGTTAACATACATAGAAAATAGTAAATACGAACACCTACTTCCCAGGGTTGTTGTGAGGATAAAATGATGTAATAATTATTAAGTGCTTAGCACAATGTCTGGCTATATAAATTTTAGCTATTATTATTATTATTAATTATTATTATTTTATACACTTTATTCAAGCCTACAGTAAACAAAAATCAGAGAAAGTATATAGATGTGAATATGTACCAGACAATACACAGAATGAATGAGCTCTCCTGTTATAAGTGAGATAACTCGACTCAACCAAGAGAAAAAGTTCCAGATCTCACTCAAGAGGAAATTCCCAGAACTCTCTAATGTATTTACCTGGGGTCAGAGAAATTATCAAGTTGTCAGCTCTTCTACATGTTTTTTTTTTTCCAGAGTCTTTCTTTCACTTCAGGGAATAGAAGAGAATCTGGAACTGCATGTCTTTTCTCTTAAAGTTGGAGGGAAGAAGATAGGATCTCTCTTTTCCCATGCACCCCTCCCCAGTTCTGCTCCTCACACAGGCACTGAGCATTGCATGAACAATTTCTACCAGTGATGAGAGTCCCATGCAAAAGAGTTTTGAGGTTCAGGTTATATATGCCTCTAGTCAAGCAGTATGTATCCAATGGAAAGGTCTGGCCAAAGCATCCACTGAACAACATCTGGCAGAACAGAATCTGGAGAAGCATCGCTAGAGACTCTCCCACTGAGTAACAACCAAATGAGCAGTGCCTAGAGGAGATGGCAGGACCAGAGAGCGGGAATTATGACAATACTAGGAGACGTCAGGGGCCCTGAGGCAACAGAGGCATAAGGTGTTCTTCTACATACCAGCCCTGAGTATATGTGTTCCTGAACACATGCCCTGGCAATGGGTCCCCAACATGTGTGCTTCACCATGTATGTTCATTGAATGTGTGCCCCCTTACACGTTACCTATTTATGATTATTTTTCCTATTGATATTGTATGACTTGTGGTAGAATGAGCCCCAGGCTTATGATGGGAATGTTTTGTTGCTATTTTTCTTATTGGGGGTTCATGAACCTAGGGTAGCTGTTCTCTAGGGCAGTTGTGTCAAATTAAAATAGAAACAGGTTCCTGCAGGCCACATATATTG
Organism: Vombatus ursinus; assembly: GCF_900497805.2. Taxonomy (NCBI): domain Eukaryota; kingdom Metazoa; phylum Chordata; class Mammalia; order Diprotodontia; family Vombatidae; genus Vombatus; species Vombatus ursinus. Next base: position 63,571,176 of record NW_020954590.1, read on the forward strand.
ACTTAGAAAACCACAAATTAACATTATCCATGTTGAATTGTATTTTTATTTATTTTGTTAAACATTTTCCAATTACCTTTTGCTCTGGTTCTGGCCATACTCTGGAGTTGTTCAGATAGCATGTGGCCTAGGGATTGCAAGGTGGACCCCCCTGCTCTAGCATTCTCTAAAGTTGTGGGTGAAGGTGCTTCCAGATGCTACAATTAAAATGTCTTGTATCATCCAAATTATTTGGAGACATTGTCTCAATTGTCATTGTCTCAATTTGGCAATCTTGAGCTAGTAGTCTCCATTTCCCAAATAATTTATGTTTTCTCCCTAAAGCCCCACTCTTAGGCCCAAGCTTGCTCTAGAGATCATGTGCCAGGGGACAACAAGCTCTAGCAGGTTCCAGGAACCTGGGATGGTTTTGAGAATAGACCCAATGACAAACTGTATGTACTTTTGTCCCAGCTTAGCGAAGAACAGACAAACTCATCACTAGATTGGTAATTGGGTGATGAATTCTTTGGCCACAATGACTCTTAATGGTGGTCTACCAAATGGCAGAGGTATTGTGATTTGCATCAAGTGTAAAATCATAGACTTTTGAAGTATGAAAGTATAAGTCCCATAAAGATTTCAGAGACCCCAAGATTTCAAGACAAAATCCTGATGGCAGTATGGCCAGGAAGTTCACTGAAATCTCTTGGAAGGTGTGTCTTCATGTTTCTGACAAGAATTTTGCTGATGTGAGTGCCCCATTTTAAGTAGGGCATTGACAAATAGGGTTATGTCCAGAGAAGATTGTCTGGGCTGATGAGGGGAACAACCACATGGCATATGAGGACAGGGAGGAACAAAAGATCTTTAGCCTGAAGATAGGTCATGTAACAGATATTTTAATATGTTTGAAGAACATGTGGCACAAAGGTTAGGCTTGTTCTATTTGGTTAATGGGGTAGAAGCGGGTGAAATGAGTGAAAGTTGCAGAAAAACAATTTTAAGCTTCATGGAAAGATAACAAACTAACAATTAGAGGTTGCTGAAAATGGCATAGATTGCTCTAGGAAGGGGACATCACTGGAAATTCTGCAGTAGATAGCGGACGATCACTAGTCTGGGCTCCTGTAGAGGGGATTCCCGAATTGGACTAAATGACCCAGATATTCTTTCTGATTTTAAGCTTCTACGATTTCATAACTTTTGGAAATCCACAAATGTCTATAAGTTATAGAATCCTAAAACCTCAACACATAAGGTTCAAACAGATAAAACAGTTTGAAATAGCAGTTGAATTAGAGGGAAAATCAGTGTGCCACTAGTCATTTTCAATTTTATTATTGGATGCTAGACAAAAGCAACATTTAATGAGTCCTAGAACAACAAATATGAAAATTTTAAGAGATGTGAGAGAAAACCTTGGACCAGAACACAATGGACAGAGGGACCCTCAGGAGGAAGTAAGTAGAAAAGAAAGGACAGTGAATGTATTTGAGTCTAAGTATTATGTTGATATAATTAGAATACTACCTTGGGTAACTCACTTAATCTCTCTAAGTCTTACTTTCTTTGCCTATAAAATGTGGGGATTAGAATAGATCAGTTCTAAAGTCCCTACCTATTCTATATTTATGATCCTATTTGTACTTCAGTGCTTCAAAAGACCCATGATTTCATTAATTTGGATACTCCCTTACTGATACAAATAGTAACCCCCCCAAAACTCCTTACTATATGACTTTCATGAGTTTTTGTGCCCAACCCCCTAGTCATCACCTAATGGCCAACCTTCTGGTAATAAGCCTTTCTAAGACGAGAGTTATAGCCCATCTTTGTGTTAAGAAATATAGACCAAGCCTCCCAGTTGCCCCTCAGAAGCTTTAACAGGTACCAGCTATACTTAGGCCCAGCATCAACTCAAAACCATAACATCTAAGTTCCCACCACTGTCTTTTTTTTTTCTTTTTGGAGAGGCAATTGGGGCTAATTTACTTGCCTGTGGTCATACAGCTAGTGTCAAGTGTCTGAGGTTGGATTTGAACCAGAGCTCTATCCACCAGGCCACCTAGCTGCCCCTTACCACTGTCTTTTACCAGGCTAATCAGAGGATACACTAGTTTAAAACAAAAGACATTTAGCTAAGACAGATTCTCAAATATTCAAATGAATCTGTAATCTCATTAATATGGATATTCCTTCCAATAATACAGATTGCAATTGATTCATGCCTGTCCTTCCTCTGTGACCCTTGTTCATGTTCTCCCATAAATTTGTCACATAGGGTACTCTCAATATGCTAAGGGGCTTGCTTGCTTTCTCTTGACATCAGAAGTATATCAGTGGGTATGGGGAGCTATCAATTAAATAACATTGCAAAATGAATGGCAAAGAAAGTTTTCCATGCACAAAGGGGCACATTTTCCCATTGGTTACCATTGCACTGGTGAGAGAGGGAATACACATACACATATGAAAGAGAGAGACAGAGAGAGACAGAGACAGAGAGAGACAGAGACAGAAAGACAGACAGAGAGAGAGACAGAGACTGAGACAGAGAGAACGATAACATGTGTGGCCAGAGAACATACATAACAAGGGCAACTTGCATTCCTAGGGCACACCCCTGTGGGAATACCTCCCTGCAGAGCCACAGATATCTACTGACCTGTTGAGGTCATTAGGCTATGGGCTGCTTTCTCTGCTCCTGAACATTGATGGGGTCCCCTTCGGGTCATTTTCCTTTGCTGCATTGTCATATGTCGATGTCTGAATTGAGATAATCCCGTTGGTTCTTCACTGAATTACAGCTACTGTGTAGTATATCCTTATAGGGAAGAGGTATATCAGTTCTTTTAGTTCACAGACTCAGGGACCAAATAAGCTTTATGTGTGTGTGTGTGTGTGTGTGTGTGTGTGTGTGTGTGTGTGTGATTTAGACACATAGTTACTGTCAACTAGAGAAGCCTTTAGGTTTTAAGTCTTTTTGCTGTTCAGTTGTTTCAGTTGCGTTCAACACTTCAACCATTCAAGGTTTTCTCGGTGAAGATACTGGAGTGGTTTGTCATTTCTTTTTCCAGCTCATTTTATAGATGAAGAAACTGAGGCAAACAGGGTTTAAGTGACTTGTCCAGGGTCACATAGCTAGTAAGTGTCTGAGGCCAGATTTGAACTAAGGAAAATGAGCCTTCTTGACTTCACGTCTGGTGCTCCATCCACTGAGCTGTCCCAGTTTTAAGTCTATCTTTCCAAATAGTTTAAAATTTTTTTAATTTAAAAATTTTAAATACTTTTAAAATTACAAACTTGACAAAAATCAACAAATATGAACATTTCTATATGCAAAGAAAGAACAGAAAAAGAGGCTTAAAAATAAGAATTTCTATTATGTACAGATTGTTATATACACATATATACATACATATACACACATATCATATATATTTAACATACATGTATATAATGTATAATTTACACAGCAGTACCAACACTGCCCTGCTTGTCTAAACTTTCTTTCACTCTCTCTTCTGAGTATTTTTAAATGAAAATTTCCTTACTTTCCTTCTGCCTCTGCCGATGCCATTTTAATTCATTTTTCTTTTTTTGTTAGAATGAGAAAATCCCTTTCTGCTTAGTTATGACCCTAACCACTCCAAGGAAATCACCCTCTGGGGCCTTCTATAGGAAGACCAGAGGGCAGCATAGAACTAGTGTCTATTATTCTGATTTCTTGCCAGCCCCAAACTTGCTTGAATCCATTGTAGCTTGAGGGTTCATTTGCCAGGCCTTGCACTAGGATTAACACAACCTTTAGAGCTCAGTTTTACTTCCTGGTGAAGAGTGAAAGAGCCCTACCTAAGGGATCTCAGTCTATGGGTTCAAATGTCATCTCTGCTCCGTTATCTTTGTGAATTTAAATGATTCACTTCACCTCTCTGGCACCATAATTTCTAATTCTATAAAAGGAGAAAGTTTACTTAAATAATCTCCAAGTTTTTTTCTAACAATCTCCAAGTATTTTTCTAAGTCTAAATCTATCATGTACACAATAATAAGGGAATGGGGCAAAACTTTATAATAGCAAAACCTAATTTTTTTAATGCTCTCCCCCGATTTCAAATAAAAAAAAGACTTTTGTTTTTTACTGATACAAAACGGAGCTCCCCTTTCTAAGTCTGCTCTCTCCGAGTACAGTTTTGAGGAATCAGAGTAGGCTGGGAACAAAGGAGTGACAATTAAAAGCTTAGCATTAAAAGACTTTCCCTGAACCTCAGTGAGGCGATGAGAGGCAGCAGCCTTCCACAAAGTTTCTCTTGCGGGGTTACAGGTTGATTGTCCACGAAAATAAAATAAAAGAGCTGAGACTGCCGGCCAGGGAGTTAAAAGCCCAGCAAAGAAAAGAAGCAGCTGGCTTGGCTTCTTCCCAAATTTCTGCTGGTTAGTGCTAGCACATCTTCTGACTGATATAAGCTCTTTGAGAGAAGGGATTGTGACTTATTGGGTTTATTTTTTTAGTTCACTGCTGTTCTGGATACTTGTCAGATTCGAGGGTATCCTTCACCTCAAATTGGACTTTAAGTCATTTAAAGTCTTGATTGAACTTATCCAATGGCACAACTCCTTATGCATATACACTCTTTCTCTATGTTTGTACAAATATGCGTCTATGTCTATACCTATAACAATACTAATGGTTAGTGATGCCATTTGAGTATAATATTCTTCGAATCAGAGATTGATGGAATTGATCTTTAAAAATCATATAAATTTCACTTAAAGAGAGCTGTATACTTTTAGCAAGATTTTAGGCCTACTATGTATCTAAATTCAAGACTGGAAATACAGGTGGTAGATTAAATTAACCATGTATTGGAGGTGTTAATTTAAAAAAAAAAAAAACTAAACCAGAGGGAGGAAGAATGGTTCTAAAGTTTTCTGGGTTTTAAATTCTTAAAAGAATTCTAAATCAAGAGAGTTTTTTATATGACTGAGTTTCATCGTAAGTTGGTTCCCACAGTCGCTTGTGGGCTTTTTTAAAAGCACATCTAGACATTTTCTGCACAAATGTTTCTGGCAAACTGTGGAACATGTCTTTAAACCAACAACTGTGAGAATCTCTAGCACAGAGCAGTGAAATATTTCCTCATGTCACAAACTCTGGGTCTGTTCTTGAAGCCCTTTTGATGGGTGGAATGCCTACTGATATCTTTGGCCAATGGGGACTCTGCAGGCAGAATAGTTTGATGGGCTCAGTTCCAAATAGCAGATCCCTTGGAGACTGTGACCCTCCTCTCAGCTATAGAGGTTAGGAAAAGAATGAGTAGACATTAATAAAAGATAGTTTTTAAAGCATTTTTCATTTTTATGGTTAGAAAGTCAATTAAGCTAGGTCATTGTAATAACATTTAAGGATGAAAATAGGAGGATAACACAAACAAGAAATGAGATCTATGAAAATTATGTTAATGAACTCTACTCTCTGTCAATGATGGGGAGCTATTGCAACTGGGCTCTAAAAGTCATCTCCTGATGTGCTGTATAAAGCAGGAGAAATAAAACTAGTGAAAATAAAGTAGTAATGAGTAGCTGGATTTGATCAAGTACATACAGAACACCCTGAAGAAGTTTGTGCTGTAGATAATGAGTTTTGAGGGAGTTGAAGAAATACAACTCAAGATATCTGTAAAGAAGGGGAGGATATCGAACAGTTGAAAAAAAAATCCAGACACCATTGATACTGACAAAAAAAAGTGGTCAAGGCAGGAAACAAGCATTTATTAAGTATCTCCTATGTTCCTGGAACAGTGCCAAATGCTTACAAATATTATCTCATTTGAACCTCACAACAGATTGGATGTGACAGTGAGAAAAATAATTATTAGTAACTAATGATTTGGGGGAGATCCAGAGTTCCCCCCTTTTTCTAAAGCCCTAATTTTAAAAGTTCAGTCTCTTGAAGGACATTACTGATAATGAAATTGGATGAACTTTCTTGTTAAAAGAACTCTAAATCAAGAGAGTTTTATATGACTGACTTTCATCATGAGTTGGTTCCCACAGTTGCTTGTGGGCTTCTTTAAAAGAACATCTAGACATTTTCTGTACAAAAGTTTCTGGCAAACTGTGGAACATGTCTTTAAGCCAACAACTGATAGGGAAGCCATTGTGTTCTGCTCAGGCTTGGGTGGGGGGTAAATTCTTTGAATAGATTGTCCAAGGCTAGGGGTAACTTAGAAATGAATGACATCATCAAAGTTCATGTCCAGCCCCTCATTGTAACGTTCATTCTCTCATTAACTGTTAGCCAATCAGAATTAATTACCACCTTTGGTAATTCCCTTCCAATGGGAATATAAACATGAGCTTGCTGCCGTGATTATCTTTGGTCTAAGAGAGATGACCAAATGATCATCCATTTATTAATAAATATGCTGAAATTATTGATAAAATGATTAAATTACCCAGAAATTGTATTTCTTGAACCTTTTTAAATGTCACATGGGGTAAAAGATAGTGAAGAATCCAGATGATTCCTAGGTTGAGGCCCTAAGAGATTGGGAGGATATTGTTGCCAAAGGTGAGACTTGAACCCCTATCTTTCTGATTCGAAGATCAGGTTTCAAGCCATGTCACCATACTTCCTTTGTCATGTTCTTTTAGGCCAGGGGTTAATAAACTTTTCTTTTAAAAATATTTTGATAACTATATTTCAATATGATAGATATATAATTGGTTTCTTTTATAATCCTACATAATTTATTTTAAGCATTTAAAAATATTTTGAGAAGGGGTCCATGGGTTCTACGAGATTAGTAAAGGGGGTCCATGACACAAAATAGGTTAAGAACTCTTTAAGTATTTTAGCATTGGTAGCCATGGAATCCCCAACTGAAATCCTGCTGTGATCCTTCATCATGGTGGGAAGGGGAGCCTGAGGGCTCAGAGGCTACACTGCTGAAGCATGGATTTGACTGGTCAAACTGGAGAAACTTTGAATGTAGACCCAGTGGCAGTCTGAACATCTGTTGTCTGAGAACCAGAATGGTTAAAAAGTGGAGAGCTAATCACCAGAAAGCTGGCCAAGATGTGATTACTTATTTTTGGCTATAGCGACTCATGAAACCATCTGGTAAGATACAGAGGGAGTGACTATGCTAATGAACAGAGTTTAAGCTGTTCTAACTTTGAGCTGTTTCAATCAGAACACTGGATGTTTGGGAGTGCATTCCATTTACTAACCAAGGAGGTGTGTGTGTGTGTGTGGGGTGTGTGTGTGTGTGTGTGTGTGTGTGTGTGTGTGTGTAGGCATAGGAAGTACCTGAAGACAGATTTCTTTTAACCTGCCCACATGAGTCCAATTAATGTATTCACTAATGTGCCCCTATCCTATAATGTATCCTCAAATACTCCCCACTCCCCTTCCTTCTTTCCACCACAAACTTCAAAAACCTTCTAATTATAACCAGTCCTGAGAAAGAAGCTGTGACTGATTATGTCCAAATTAGTTGCCGAATCACACAGCCCAATTTCCCCACCAAATACGGGAAGAATAAGTCCCTCAGATGGTCTTATTTATGTGCCCTAAATGTGAGGAAGGAAATTTGCTTCTTTGGCCTCCATCATGCTATTAGTGCTAAGTCACACATGCCATGAAAGGGCTGTCAGTGATTTAGAGATTGGCCTGGTGGGATGGAAAACTGCGGTCAGATTGAGTTGGAGAAACAAGGACTGGAGTAGCCAAATGGTTTGCTTTCTCACTGTGGAACACTTTGCTGTAGAAGAAAGATACTCCAAGGAATATCACTGGAAACACTTCCTCCACCCACAGTTGGAATTGCTTCTATTTTGAACACATAGTTTATTCTGGTTCCTGCAACTCTCTAGGCTCAGAAAACAGAATTCCTACTTGATGGGAGAATGAAAGGGGTAGAAAGGGGAACCTCTCTCTGCAATCTGGAGTCACTATGTTCTGAATTCAACAGATTTTAGATAACACATCTTAGATGTGGAAGGGACCTTGATGAGTTATTTAGCCTCTTAGCCTATTCTCAATCCAGATGATATCTGAGGCATATCAGTCCCACGTTTAATGCAAGGCACTCAGATGACCTAACTCATTTCAATGTTGAAACAGTTTGTGAACAGAGAATTCTCTGTTTGGTCTACCCTGAATGCCTCATATGTAAGATAAATCCATTTCCTTTTATTTTGCCCTCATTGGCAATGGAAAATCTCCAAGTGAGAGCCTTTATTTTGTGGCCAGTCTTATATGTAATAGAAAAGGAACAATTTTCTACTCTCTCTGTAGTATTAGTAAAATGTATTTGAATTCATGCATGCACATATTTTTTTAGTATTTCTTTTAGACCTTTCCATTTCATTTTTCCATTCTTTTTTTATCTGGTAGAACCATGAGTTCAACTCCACCCATCAGCCTGCTTTTACATTAGTGATCCTTGACAACAAACTTGGATGAATTTTTGAGTCTGGTTCATTCACTAAGGTAAAATAATTATTAATCTCTTAAAAGTCAAGTTGGCCACTTAGGGCCTCATAGTATATAGCCCTTCCCTGGAAGCTGACAAGTGGATTTTCTGGGAGAAGTAACAGTGCAAAGGAGACCTACATATTAAATTCCTAGATAAATTACAGCAGATTTTAGGATACACAGGTACCTTCTTATATTGTCTCTGAAAAATGAAAATGAAATGACAAACTATTTACTTGATGCTATAGAGAGAAACAGTGATATTATTGGCTGGGGAATTGGTTTGAAAGGTCCCAAACCTATACTGTATCTATTTACATGTAATGTGGTGACTGCATACTCAGGGGTGGGCTGGTGCCAGCTGGAATCACTCAAGAATTGATTGTTAAAATTTCAGAATGAGCATTTCCAGCTGGCAAATTGGTGAATGCTGTGAATCAGGGCTTAATCAATCGTTTTATTGACTGTTACTTTAGACTTAAGAAAGTGATGGAGAAAATATTAATAACTTTGTTGGAAAGCTGATTATTAAACATCTGTGAACATACCCCTTAACATACTGCATGGTTCAAACATTGCTTAGATTTCCATTTCCTAGCAACCAGATTTCCTTAGTTTCTATCCCACCCCCTCTGGAAATATGACCGTAATGTACCACTCTCCTTGTTCTCTCCAGTTTCTGCCTTGTTATTTCTACTTAGAGATACCTGGCAATGTCCTCTGAAGAGAAGCATATCATATAATTAGGCTTTGTTGGCACCCATGCCCAGCCACAAATCAATCAATAAACCCTTGTTTAGGATGATGGGTGGTTTGAGCCACATTTCTTGTCTTTGTAGATAGAACTCAAATCTTTTTAATTAATAAGAGTTGATTTGTGTGTCCACTGAACTGTCCAGTCTAATTCCATTTCTATTTTTCTTTTCATTGGCCTAGGGATTGTGGTACCTACTGCACACAGCCCTCATATGGGGTTAGCACTTATCTTAGGAGAGGCTCATCTTTGATACTAAGCCATCACAAGTACAACTAGGGGTCTGTGGACTGTTTGAGGCTGTGTTTGTGGACATGTGCTAGAAAATAGGCAGTTAGGTGGTGCAGCGGAATTGGAGAAAGACCTAAGTTCAAATCTGGCCTCAGAAGCTTACTAGCTATGTGACTTTGGGGAAATCATTTAACCTCAGTTTCCTTTACTGTAAAATGAGGATAAATAATAGCACCAACCTCCCAGGTTTTTTGTGAAGGACAAATGAAATAATATTTGTAAAGCACTTAGCATAGTGCCTGGTGTGAAGTAGGTGCTGTATAAATGCTGTTACTATTTTTATTACACTAAGAGAAGTGGAAAAAAGAAGGAAAATGAGTTGACAGCATCCTACATGATCACTGTACATCTTTGATATCACAGGAATTTGTAGTATACCTTAGGTAGATGCATGAAATTGAGGCCCCAAGCCAACCATTGGCAGGACCACTTCAGGGATTTAAGATCTGACTAAGGGGATCCGACCTGACCTGCGTATGTGTATTCTTCAGCAAATACTTCTACCCTTGCAACCATAAACCTTTCTCACATACTCATTTCTAGCACTCTAAAATCCAAACATGTCCACTAAATGACTGCTTCCTCCAGGTAAAAGAGATGCCCCTTAAAGAAAAACAGTGGAAATCTCCTAGGGGAAAGAACCTTGTCCAACAAAGGGTGAGGATCAAGTAGACTGAAAAAATCGGCACTGTATGTTGCTCTTATTCTGGAGAAGACAATTTAATGGTATTATAGAAGAAAGAAAAGAAATAAATATTTACTAAGCATCTACTATGTGTCAGGTGCTTTACAAATATTATCACATTTAATCCTCACAACAATTTTGGGAGGTAGGTGCTATTATTATCTCCATTTTACAATAGGAGTAACTGAGGTTAAGTGATTAGGCCAGTTCACTTAGCTGGTAAGTGCCTGAGGTTAGATTTGAACTCGAGTCTTCCTGATTCCAGTTCCACTATTCTATCTATTATATCACTTAGCTGCTGCGATAATAACTTTGGTTGAAACTGAGGTTCCCCACCACTCCAATAGCCATTGGGATGAAGAGAGGAAATAGAAATTAACCTCCTTTGACAAATATGACTTGTTAATTTATCTATCAATCAGCTAGTGGCAAACACAGTGTCCTCTTCCCACAATGGCTCAAGAGTCAAGTCAAAACAAATCAAGTCAAAAGTACCTATGAAGCACCTACTATGTGTTAGGCATTGTAGTGGGCACTGGAGAAACAAAGGAACACAAAATCATCCCCTGCTCTCAAGGAACTCACAGTTGAAAGGGGGAGACAACATGCAAATAACTATGTACAAATATGAAGTATGCTGGATAAATAGGAGATAATCTCAGAGGGGAGCAATTCAGGGTTACGGGACATGAATTCAAATTCTACCTCTGATGCTTATAAGCTACCTATGTAACCTTGTACAAGTTGCTTAACCTTCTTAAGCCTCCATTTCTCCATCTGAAAAGGAAAGGGGGAGAAGTTTGGACTAGAGGGCCTCTCAGGTCCCTTCCAGCTCTAATCTATGACCGTGAGCTTAGCTTAGTGCCTGACATGTAGCAGGGGCTTAATCAATGTTTATTAATCAATTTGAATTTTATAGAGATTGTCTCAGTGTGCGGCCTCAGTGCTATTTCATCTTTCAAAACATTTTAAAGAAAGAAGGAAAATGCTGTCGGGAGTGAGTGGGTCTTAGAGGTGAATGTTGAAATTGGTGGGGAACTTTAGAGATCACTTGGTCCAAAGGTGTCAAACTTGGGGCCTGCTGGCCCCACGGGGCGCCCTAGACTCCAGGGAATCTGATTAAAATGTGATTGGGAAATGTTTAACAAAATAAATGAGAATGAAATGCCACAAAGATAATGGTCATTTGTGGTTTTCTATGTCAATAGCTTTTTTTAGAGTTTGACACCATTGCTCTGGTCCTACCCTCTTATTTTGCATAGGAGAAACATTGGGCCTAAGGTCACATGGCAGTAAGTGGTGGAGGAAGGGCTGAGACTAGAGGTATACTGAGCCATCCTGTACAGGCTTCTGAAAGCTGATTATTAAAATTTTAAAGTGAGCATTTACACCTCAGAAATCAGCAAACACTATAAATCAGGCTTTAATTTATCGTTTTGCTGATTGTTTAGACTTAAGAAAGTAAAGCGGAAACTGTCAATAGTGCAATTAAACTTAAAAGTATAAAAGCATGCCCTGGTTGTATGTGTATGTGTGTGTGTATGTATGTATAGGTATATATACATACATATACATTTATTTATACATGTATACGAATACTCATATCCATACACATACACACATATGCAAGTGTGTGGATAGACAGGTAGATAGATATATACACATATAAAATTTTCCCAGAGAGCTAATTATTAAATATTTACCAGCACCTTGCTGGACAGGTAAAACCCAGGCTTTCTGATTTTTAGCCATCTTTTACCCACTGTACCACACTGTCCTCAATGACCATTATGTTTGTAAACCAATAAATATTATGTCTCTCTCTCTGAAATCAAGCCTTTCACTTAGACAGATAGTTGCACAAACAGACAGGGTTGTAGGAATCCAGTTAGAATATAAAGGTAAGTGCTAAATAGTACTCCCTGAATATACCCTTTTTTATCCTAAAAATGCTGCCATAGTCTGTCTATTTTCAGAATCTTCAAATTTAAAAGTTGAGAAGGAGTCTCAGGGGCAGTGTAGTCAAATGTTTTAGTATTTTTATTTGGAAAGTTTTTAAAAGGGAAAACTGGGGCTCTGCCCATAAAGATGCCTATGGAGAACCAATAAAGATGTAGTGTGGGCTCAGGGAGCATTCAAGATTGTACTTCAAATATCACAAACCAAGGACAGCACAGCTGGGACTGGTTTATGAATTGTAGGCAAACTGTCGGATTGAATTTAGCTTTGATAATGTGTTTTTAAGTGTGTCCTTTTCTCTTTCTCCTACTTGATACTAACATTAAGCAATTTTAAATGTCAATAATCTAAATGTAGTTTAATTTCCTTAATGAAATTGTTTAATAATTTGAAAAGGCAAGACTAGTTTTTGAGAAGCAGGAGGGAAGAGAAGTGGAGGTGGCAGGATCTATTTGGCCTTGGGGGAGGGAAGGCACCTTCCATCTCTCCATGGTGACTCTCTCCAGCTCATCATTGTAGATGGCCTTTAGAAGAATTTCCTTCAGTTTAATACAAGAAAGCTGCTTGTTAAACAGCACAGAGTAAATGGAAAGTATGAAAAAACTAGATGGATTCGGTATCATCAGGATACTACTCATAAAAAATGACCTAAAATTTGAATAAATTTGGAAGATTGGGCAACCCAAACTCCTTAATCTGGTTAGATACTTAGTGGTAGAATTAGGAAAAGAACCCAGGTTTTTTGAATCTCAGTGTGGTATAGTGGAAAAGGCACTGGATTTGAATTCCAGCTCTGTTACTACCTAGATGACATTGGGCAAGTCACTTTACATTATGGGCCCATTTTCCCATCTGGATAATAAGGGAGGGGTGGACTAGATGGTTCCTAAGGTCTTTTCTAACTCTAAATTCTATGATTCAATCTGGGACCCTTGTTACTATTCAACATTGATTTTGTTAAGAGTTTGCATGATGCTATGGAAAGAACACTGAACTTTGGAGTCAGAAAATGTAGATTTGATTCCAAGTTTCAAATCTTACTGTATGTGACTGTGGATGTCATTTAATCTCTTTGTGCCTCAGTTCACTCATATGTGAAAATGAGGATGATATTGTTTGTTCGACTTACTTCACAGGCTTTTTGGAAAGGAAATGTTTTGTAAGCCACAAAGTGAAATTTTGAACATGAGAGAAAAGATTCCAACAAGGACAAAAAAGGAGCTGTCTGAAGAGACTAACGTGGGTACACAGGAAACCTACTAACCAACTGTGCCTATTTTAAAATACACACACACACACACACACACACACACACACATACACACACAGGTAATGGAAGTAAAGGCAGGTAATGGAAGATAAATATGAATATGCAATGATTTTGTAAAAATAGAGCATGAGTACTAAAATTTACAATGAGTTGTAACCCCAGAGAGAAAAGCTATGGGTCACAAAAAAGCTCATTTGTTTTAAATTTTTTATTATATTTGAATTTATTTTGAACAAATACAAAATAAGAAAAAAATAACATTGCCTTGTATGCAGAACATAAGAGAAGATTCAATACAAAGCAATAAATTTCCATTTAAAGAAAACCTATATAATAAATACTACACATTATTTTCAAAACTATCCATCTTTTCTTTGCTTTCTTATATGTTTTCTTTTGTCCTCTGCTGTGCACTTTTTACTTTTTTCCTTTTTCTCTCTACCCTTCTTCCAAGAAGGTTACAATTAAGTACGGATACACACATATATACATACATACACACATACATACATACAAATATATATACACATACACACATACATATATACATATGCATATATATAAACATATATATTATATATATATAGATATACATAAACATGCACTCAAATGCATATATAGATAAGATTACATTATGCTTATTTCCATTTGTCATCTGTTTCTTTGTAGGTGAATGGCATCTTCCTTTATAAGTCTAAGTCCTTCCATATTTTTCTAAATCTACCAGCTCACCATTCCTTACACTACAACAACATTCTGACCTAATCAGATTCTACCTGGGAGATTGGCTATGAGAGTTTCCCCCCAGTTTTTTTTGCATTCCTTCTATTCTTGACTACATAGGTTTTCTTTATACAGGAAAATTTTAATTAAAAAAATCAAAATTATCCATTTTACACTTAAACACAAGCCCTCACCTTGTAATGTGGTTTAAAGTCTGATACTACTGAATCTAGTGTCTTTACATGTTTTCCCCCTGGTTTCCTTGAAGTTCCTGACCCTCTCCTCTTCCAAATGAACCCTGTTATTATTTTTTCTGACTCCATTGGTTCCTGGAGTTTTCTGACTCAGTAAGAGTTTTTTTTAGTAATTTAATTGTGATGGTATTACATAAATAGATTAATTAGGTACAATTGTCAATTTTTTTGTTATATTAGCTTTACATACCCATGTACAATAAATATTACTTCAATTATTTAGATATAACTTTGTTTGTATAAAAGGTGTTTTATGTTTATATTCTTATACTTCCTGTGTCTGTTTTGGCAGGTATACTCATATTTTTTATACTGTCTAATTATTTTATATGGTCTAAAACTATTGGTTTAGAGGGCTGACATATAATGTATAATGTATAATGTACAATCAGACCTGCACTTTAGGAAAATCCATTATTTGGAGTATCACTACATTGTATAATGTAGTTTCCTCATTTTTCTCTTTTGATTAAATCTGATGTTAGCTTTAACTTTGTCTGAGATCATGATTACCATCCCTGCTTTTTCACATAATAAATTTTACTCCTGATCTTTATTTTATGTTTGTATGTCTCTCACTTTTATAGCATTTCCTAAAAACAACATATTGTTGAATTCAAGTTTTAAATTTACTATCAGTTTCCATTTTATGGGTAAATTCATCCCATTCACATTCTAAATTATAATTACTTGTGTATTTTCCTCCTTCATTTATTTATTTATTTAATCAAACTTTTATTTATTTATTTATTTATTTTTACTCTGGAGGAAGGGGAAGGTCAAAGAAGGTTTAGGACTAATGCTTGGGGTGGATGGAATAATAACTGACAATGGAGAAAAGGCAGAGCTGTTCAACTTTAATTTTGCCTCTATTTTCTCTGCTATGGTCAATGACTTTTGTATCTGAAATGACAGAACAAGATTGATTAACAGAGAGCTGATATCCAAGATAAATAATAAATTTGAACAAAAAACAACTTTGATGAATTCAAGTCACTTGGATTAGATAAGCTACATCCTGAGGCAGTGAAAGAACTTTTGAATGTGATAATGATTGGTGATATTTAAAAGATCATGGAAAAAGTGAGAGGGGTACTATAGAACACAAGAAAGTCAAATGTTCAAATTTAAAAAAAATAGAAATGAGAAATAAGTCTATAAATGGTAATCTAGTGGGTTTGACTTTCATTCTGGGAAAATTTGGAATGGATTATTAAAGAAATAGTGACTATCTGGAAAAAAAAGCAATGATCATTTCATAAAGAACTTGACATATTAGACTAACTTTATTTCTTTTTTTTAATATATAAGGCTATTACATGGATAGATCAGGGGAACTGTATAGAGAAACTTAAAGCTTACCCAACCATTTAATAAAATATCTCATACTATTTTTGAGAAAATGACAAAGAGACATGTGGTAGTCAATATACAAGGGAAAGGATTCAGAATGGTTGGATGGGTAGAATTCTTGTTAATGATTAGGTGCCAACCAATGCAATTCTCTAGGGATCTATGCTTAGTCTTATTCTGTTGAATATTTTTAATCAATGACTTGGATAAAAATAAATGGCAAGCTCATCAAATTTACAGATGACACAAAACTTGGAGGGATAGATCACACACTTGATTATAATGTCAGAATCTGAAAAGATCTTGACAGGTTAGAACACCGAGCTGGAAGGATAGAGGCCAAGTCTTATAATTGGGTTAAAAAATTCAACTTCACAGAGACAGCATGAGGGAATGCAAGAAAATAAAAAGACAAAAAACAAAACTAAGTTTTTCTGAAAAAGAAAAAAAAAAGACCTGGGATTTTCATAGGACTTCAAGCTCATATGAGGCAGCAATGCATTATGGCAGCCAAAACACCTAATGCCAGCTTGCCTATATTAAGAGAGACATAGCTTCCAGGAAAAAGGAGGTGATAATCTCTCTGTATTCTACCCTGATCTGTCCTGATCTGGAGTATGGTCTTTAGTTCTCCACCACAATTTGAGGACTTATAAACTGGGAAGTGTCCAGAGGAGAGCAAACAAGATGGTGAAAGCCTTTATGTTCAGTCTGTATGTTGATCAGTTGAAGGAACTGGTGATATCAATCTCGATAAAATATTACTTTGTGATGGTGTTGTTGGGGAGGGAAATGAAGGTATTTGAAGGGATATCATTTGGAGTACTATAGGACTTGAGAAGGGTAAATGTCTTGATTTTTTTAAAAAAAGGAGAAAGGGAAGAAAACAAAGTTTGCAAATTATACCAGTGAACTTGACTTCAATTCCTGGGAAAATTCTAAAATGGATCATTAAAGAACTGGTGATAATGTGGAAAAGGAAGCAGTGATTACAAAAAGCCACCTTAGCTTCATCATAATTTTATACAACCTTGACATTCTACGTTAACCATATTTCTTTTTTGATAGTTACTAATTGAGCAGATAGGGAGATGCTGTAGATAGATACAGTTTACCTAGACATTCAATAATATATCTCATAACATTTTTTTGTGGAAAAGATGGAAAGACTTGTTTTGTTTGTTCTTTGAAGGATATACCAGAAGTAATGAGTAGAAGTCGGAGAGAGGGAAATTTAGGGTTGATGTCAGGAATATGTTCCTAAAAACTAGATCCATTCGTATACAAAATAGGCTGCCTTATGAAGTGGTGGTTTTGCTTGCTTTGGGAGTCTTCAAGCAAAGGTTGAATTTGGAATTCTTTCTGAGTGGGAGCTGTACTACGTGGCCTCTGTGGTCCCTTCCAATTCTACAACACCTGTGATTTTACTTTGCAAAGTAATTATTATTAAAACTTTACCTGGAAACTGGACTCACGCTAAGAATGATTAGCTTGTAATATAACAAATTTCTCTCTTCATAGTAAAGGCAATGGGCACTCAACTTCAGTACATGTGTATAATCTTGTAGCTAAACAACTTCCACAAATGATGGAAAGTGAAGTAGACTCTTCTTAAGCCATAGAGGGATCCCAAATTGGAGCTAGGGACATCAATAAAAGAGAGCAAGATAAAATGGGAATCTTGGGTAGATGTCTGTTTTTCTTCTGAAGACTGAAGTCATCTCTCCCTCCTCTGAATTTCTACAACATTCATTGCCAATGTAAGTCTTTTTATGTATACATTTATTATAATAGAATATAAGTTCCTTGGGGGCAAGTTTTTTTTTTTCATTTTTGCCTTTCTATATCTGGCATAGTGCCTGGCACATAGAAGGAACTAGTATCCTTAAGTTCTTCTTAGTAGGAACTTGAATCAAGGAATGTTTGATTTAAATTTTTTTATCATTTACTCAGATTATAAACCACTTGAGGACAGGGACTATGACTTTTACATCTTTGTTTGTCCTCCACTCTGAGTCCCTTATACAGCCTTGGCATTCAATAAAAGTCTTTTTGTAGATTGATTGTCTGACTTACTGACTATAAAGAGACAGCAGAATATGGCACAATCCATCAGTGTAACCCTGTTTATGACATTTGTGATACAATGTTATTTCCTTGTAAGTACTTTACCTAAAATTAGGATAAGCTTCCAATAGGTCATCAGTGGTTCTTTGGTTATGACCAGCATTTCCATAATACTTTAGTAAGATATGCCTTAAATTTTGGCCTCATATTCCTCTATTCCAATAAGATTAACCCACTCACTATCCTTCAATGTGACTTACCTGTTCCTACCTACAAATTTGGGGATGTTTCCATTTAGCTTCTGCTTCCTGTCCCAACAGGAAGTACATATAGCAGCCCCTTCTGAACTACTTCTCCAACTTGTTCTCAGACTTGTGAACTAGATTCTCAGAGGACAGCTGCTTTATCTTAGGGACAAGAAGTAACCCTGAGTTACTTGGTTAGTGTCCTAACACTGCGGCTCATGACCTCTCATAGTTATGCTTTCTATCACGTTAGTTAAGCTATAAGAAATGATGAACAGGTTGATTTTAGAAAAAAAAAAACATGGAAAGACTTGCATGGAATAATAAAGAGCAAAATAAGCAGAACCAAGACACTGTTGATTACTGTAACAGCAATATTGTCCAAAGAATAACCGAACTACTAAGCTATTCTGAATATCATTAATCTTAGAATCAACTACAAAGGACCTACGAAGGAAGATGCTGACCTTAAGAGAAAGAACTGATAAATAGAAGTGTGTGTAGTATGGTTTTACATGTGTCTACACACATATATATATCTATATCTATGCTAAATGATGGCCTTCTCTAGTGCAGAGAGGGGAGGGAAGGAGAGAGACAGTTAGGAACTCAAAATGTAACAAAAAATAAATTAAATTAAATTTTATTTTAAAATAGTTATTAGGGTTAGCTCTTAGCAAAAACATTTTCTAAGATGAGGTAGCAAATAAATAGACTTACTATCTATGGGAAGAGTGGGCTTGAAGTTAGAGTAAAAGGTAGTGAAACACATGTGTGGAAAAGGCAGCTCACAACTCCTGTCCTGGATGTTCTTTCTCCCTTGAAAGCACGCTCGTTAGGCACCTCTTGAGAGGAGCATCTGTGGTGGGCAAGTTCCTTAGCTGGCCTTGTAGAGTTTATTTCTATCCATTACTCAACTTTTCATTGCCAGGAAGAATTCCATCTTAAGCCCATAGCTTACTCTTTTTTCTACTGCCAGGGCCCTAATTCTTGAAACTTCTTCCCTCGAATGCCTTTCCTTTCTATATCTATATTTGTTTCTTTTCCCTTAATTGTAGCTCAAACTCTCAAAGTGACGAAATCTCTAACTAGAGGGTAGGTTGTCTCTCTATGGGCAAGTTGCTACTAGACTCTATTACTGATGGGGAGAAAGTAGAGAGAAAGCCTTTGTACCTTCTTTCCTACCTTGCTCCTACGAAGCAGGATCGTCCACAAAGAGCCCATGAATCTGTACTTGAGATCTTAACTATTTCAAGCCCTGTAAATGAATGTACAATCTTTGCTTGTTAAAGAAGTTATGTCTTTAATTTCGTAAGTGGAAGGTGCTCACACTTTATAAAGATATCACCAGGCATGGCTAAAATTTTAGTTAGTATAAAAGTGTGTAAACTCATTAAAACCTCATCTATCACCAAATCGTGTGACTACAATCAATTGAATACCTGTCTGTGTGTGTAAGGGACGTTGCACATTCCCCCTCTCTGACATATATAAGGCTTATTCCCTGATTCAATTTTCCTTGTTACTGATACTCTTTTAATTGCTGTTCAAATATACATAGGTAATTTTTTAAAATATTTTCCATCACCTTGACCTCTGGATTCCCTTTGCTTGGTTGCTTATCCACTGTCTTTCCTAGGTCTTCAACCTCTGTGTGCTTCTTGAATTCTGCCTATCTACTTGGCTTTGGATCCTTGGATTCTTGTGCTTTAGGGCACACCATGGATCTGGCTTACTCCCATCTCCTCTCATCTCTCATTCCCAACCTCTCTTTGACTTGCCAGGCTTCTCATCTTGTCATCTCTAGAATCCACCACCTTCTACTATCTTGGCATGACCCAGCATGGCAAGGGTTAATGTTTAACAGCACTCCACCCTTTAAAAATGCTTTATTGATGGTTTTTCTTTTTGAACATCACCATCAATTCCCAATGACTCCTCCACAATGAATCCTTCTTTATAAATATGGTCAAGCAAAGCAAATTGACCCTATGTCTGAAATTATGTATCTTGTTTACACTTCTAGTTCACTGCTTCCATTCTGAGGGGCAGGAGGCATGTACCATTGGGTGATTGGTGATCGGAAGGCATGATTGGTCCCTGCGTTGATTGGAGTTCTGAAGTCTTTCAATGCTCTCTCTCTTCACATTGTTGTGGTGATTATGGCGTGCAGTGTATTTTCACTGATCCTGCTTACATTCTGAAGGAAATTCACGCCCTGTATGGAAGCTAGGTGGCACATGGCAGATTGAGCTTTGGACTTAGAAAGAACTAAGTTCAGATACTGCCTTAGACCTTTCCTTATATGTACAATAGGGATGATGATAAAATATATTTCTCAGGTTTGAAGTGAGAATAAAATGATATAATATTTGTAAAGCATTTTCAAATTTTAAATTGCTATATAAATGGTATTATGATTTCCAGGTAAAATTCCAGGTAATACATATACATATATGTATGTATATATTATATATAGATATATATTGGTATATATGTATATATATAAACATATAAATAAATACATATACATTATATATATATAAAACATATAAATAATAGGCAGCTAGGTGGCACAGTGGATATAGTGTTGGGCCTGAAGTCAAGAAGACTCATCTTCCTGGCTTGAAATCTGCCCTCAGATCTTACTAGCTGTGTGATCTTGAGCAAATCATTTAACCCTGCTTGCTCAGATTCTTCATCTGAAAATGATCTGGAGAAGGAAATGGCAAAACTTTCTAGTATCTTTGTCAAGAAAACTCCAAATGAGATCACAAAGAATCAGATGCTACTAAAAAATGACTGAACAACAACAATATAAATAACATAATACATAGAAATAATCTTAATAAAATATTGTTATATGAGTATTATATAATTTATCTTTATTTAGCTGTGTGTATATATACATACATGTATACACAGGGCCTATCTAGGTATCCATTGCATTATTTAGCAAAAACAAGATTTTCTCTTTTAAGTAGGCTTAGGAAAGAGACCTTCTATGTTTATCCCTACCCTATACATAGGCTGTAGTGACGTTTGTTTGGTGCGTGTTTTTTGACATGTATATAATTTCCATAGGTCATTCCCATTATAGGATCATAGGGGCAAAGATTTAAAGCTGGAAAGGATCTTAGAGGTCATTGAGTCCAAACCTCCTCCTAATTTTAAAAATTAGGAAATAAAGGCCTAGAGAAATTTGCACAGAGCCACATAGATAGTAAGAGTTTGAGGCAAGGCTGGAATTCACATTTTCCTGTCTCTAAGTTCAGTCCGCTGTTGACTACACCAGGCTGCTATCATTTTATGGCTGAGAAAACTGAATCATAAAGAGGTAGAATAACTCCCTATGTTCACATAGCTAGTGAGTGGCAGAACCAGCCTCAAATACAGGTCTTCTTGTAAGAGTTCGTTATAGTAATTGTGCCACTTTCTGAGACTAATAATTACAAATTCAGCAATAGCTGCCTTTAGGATTGTACTGATGG
The DNA here is from genome assembly GCF_900497805.2 of Vombatus ursinus. Taxonomy (NCBI): domain Eukaryota; kingdom Metazoa; phylum Chordata; class Mammalia; order Diprotodontia; family Vombatidae; genus Vombatus; species Vombatus ursinus. The sequence continues at coordinate 63,592,735 of NW_020954590.1, forward strand.
CAACAGGGTAGAAGAAGGAAGGTCGTGCATTGCTCCAACAGCCTTCATCTAGATTTTTGTTGATCACTCAGTTGTGGGGTTCCCTGAGAAATAGTTTGCTTTCTTTCTGGGCATCCAAATGCTATATAATAATCTGTTCCTGTGTGCCAGACCTCTCTGTCTCTCCTGATCATTCCAGTTTATTCTCTCTCATTATTTTGGTAAAGGGGACTTCATTTTTGAGAGCTACTTTCCTTAAGTACACCAACAATGGATTCTGAATCCTGTTAAACTGCTTAAGATCCCCAGTATCATTAAACTATGTGTTAAAAAATGATTTCGTTTTCTCAGCAAACTCCCATGATAATCTTTTTCCTCACCACTAGAGGGAGTCTCCAACCTGTACCTGGTACATCTTTGACCAGCTGATTCTTGAGACTGTCATCACCCACAGGAAAACAAGGAGGCAGATTCCATCACTGACCACTTCCTTGATTCCTAGTTTTTAATCTATGTTTTCCTCTCATATCCTTTGTATCTCACCTTTTTCAATGCAATCTATTACACAAGGTAAGTTCAAGTAAACTGATTTTTCCTACGGTCAGAGGGGAATTTGGAGTACAAATTGAGCACAATTTAGGTTAGTTATTGGTTCTTTCTCACGTAAGCATGTTGAATACACATTTAAAGAGGGGCCATGTGGTTCCACGTGGCCTCTGGAAAAGACAAATAGACTTGGAATCAGAGGACTTAGGTTTGAATCTCAGCTCTGCTATTAACCGTATGACCTTTCACAAATTACTTAACCTCTCTGGGCCTCAGTTTCCCTACTTGTAAAATGAAAAGACTTGAGAAGATGATTTTTAAGGTAACTTCTACCCCTAAATTTTAAATCTTATGACTCTATATATTAAATAATCTCTTCCAAGTCTAGAAAGAGTATTGGGTCAGGAGTGAGAAGACATAGGTTCTTTGCTACTAATTAAATGATTTAAGGAAAGCTACTTAGTCACTTCTGAGCCTCAGTTTCCTCCTATGTAAATGAAGAGGTTAGGCTAGGTGGTCTCAAAGGGCGGGTTCATTTTTAAATCCCATGATGTTAGATTTTTTGTAAGTTTTCCCTCTAGGTTCTGACCTAGTTTAGGGTTCTTCTTGCTGACCCATCCTGCATACAACCTTTACCATAAGACTGAACTATTATTCCCTTTTGGGATTTTGTATTATGAAGGTTCCCCCACCCCTTTTCCATTTCGGTTTCAAGTTCACTCCCATGTTGCCTTCTGGTTAAAACCAAAGTGCTTGCAATCAGCTTTCTCATCAATTGATCTTATGTCCTCCCTTAGAAATCCTATTGTCAATCAGTGATTGCCCCTTACTACTTTTGGACTATTAATTACCCTTCTCAAATTCTGTTCCATCAGTATCTCTAGATCAGAATATTCTGAATCTTCTTATTGAATAATCATGTTTAATAGAAGAAATGCCTCAGAAATGGAGATGGACAAATGTTAAATTGGTTTTCATAAGAAAGAAAAAGGTAAACTATATTCTTTAAGTTTGGTTGGATTTTTGGTCAAATTATAGAATGCATTATTAAAAGAATAGTAAGGGAACCTTAGAGAATTGGTCTTTGAGTTAAGAAGACTTGGGTTTCAGTTTAGTTTCTGACACATAATTGGGTTACAATGGGTAAATAAGTTAACCTCTCTGTGCACCTAGAAAACTCAAACTATTTCCTAGGGTACTAAAATCAAACCTGGAAGATATGATTTTTGAGATATTGTTAGGGATATTTGAAAGATTGTGGAAAATAGAGTACTACCACAGGTCTGAAAAAAGAAAATGTTCTCCCAATTTCTAAAAAAGGGAAGAGAAGAAAATCTTCAGACTATACCAGGGAGCTTGGCTGTGATTCTTGGGAAAATTCTAGGATGAATGATTAAAGAAATGAACAGAAATAAGCAATTATAAAAAAAGCCAGTATGGGATCAACTCAATGACTAACCATTATTTCCAAAAAAAAAAAAAGATGATAAAGAATGCTACCCATATCCTGAAAGAGGGGTGAGGGATTAATATGCAGGATGAGATAGAATTTTGGACATCAGCAATTTGGGGTTTTGTTTTGTGTGACTGCTCAATTCATTATTGATTTTAAAATTGATTAATATTTATTATCAAAATTAATCAATATTCAATTAACATTGAATGTCTATTATGTGCAAGATATTTTGTGAGATATTATAGGAGACTTCAAGAAGGAGCAGGTGAAATCCCTTTCTTCAAGAAGCATATTGTCTAATTGGGACATTTTCATAAGCTGGTTGAAAAGGTAAACAAAGATACGGAAGATAAAAAATAGTTAAAAGCATAGTTCTAAGAAATTTTGCAAGGCGTATTTAACATACTGCTAAAAAAGGTTGCCCTTCCGTTATCTCTTCACCAATTGGAAATAATTCTCATTAGAATTTAGTCTTATTTTGTTGGCTTTGATCTGAACTTTGTTTTCACAGGGGAAAAGTGGATGTCATTAAAAGTTGGACTAGGCATCAGATAATCCATCTGGTCTGTTGCTTTTCTTGTGCCTCTCCAGATCTTCTATCGTCAGTCTTACAACTCATATTTTGAAAAACTATCTTAAGGTACTCACTGGTGATACAGACTATCTCTGATGGCATAGCGGATAGAATGTCGGGCCTGGAGTCAGGAAGACCTGAGTTCAAATCCAACTTCTCAGGTCTGAGGCACTTACTAGATATGTGACCCTGAAAAAGTCACTTAACCACTATCTGCTTCAGTTTCCTCAACTATAAAATGGGAATTATAATATCATCAACTTCCCACGGTGGTTGTGAAGATCAAATTAGGTATTTGTAAAAAGCACTTAGTACAATATTTGGTACATAGAAAGCACCATGTAAATATTTATTCTTTTCCCTTCACAACTGATGGATATGGCCTTTAGGAACAAAGCTCGGGAAATTAATTGCTACTATTGTTGCAAATCCTAGAACTGAACTGAGGATCTAAAAACTAGAACCGAAAGTATTTTTCACAAACCTCTTTGACATGGGCTTAAATACACAAACTTTGTGAATTTGATCTAAATTGGTAGCCCCGATCATCTATTATCCTGAACTGAGGGCAGCTGATTTAGACTGCCAAGCCCAAAGCCAGCTACTCTCCCCCATATCACTTATTAGTTAATGGGGCAGCACTACAGGACTACCTAAAAAGGTGAGAGCAGGAGGGATAGGCCCACCCACACTGCCCATTCCTTTCCAAGCATGATTTGTCTGCCACTGGGCCAACCTAGCTGAGATCTGCCATTATCCCTCCACCAAGGTCTGGGGAAGTCCAGACCATTTACTGATTCATTCCCAGCACGTTTAGGTCCCCAAATCTGGACATCTTCTACCCAAGCAAAGACTAGAAGGTGGAGCACAGGGATGGGAATAATGGATCACGCTTGAATCTTTAAACCAGGCATGTGCTGGGTACCTGGGTGGGGGAAGATGTGAGGTCACCCCACCATCAAGCATCAGTCTAGGGAAGGACTTTAGGTAACAAACCACTCTCTCTTACACACCCTCATTGAGGTTTTGATGGAATGAGAGGGCCCAGATCTCCTTTTGCCTTAGGGATGTGCTTTCCTAAAGAGAAAGAGGAGGAGGAGAGAGTGAAAGCACAAGTTACTCTCCCATCCCCTCCCTCCAGTTGGCCTAGTGACTAATTGTCCCTTCTTCTACCCCTTCCTATTCACATCAGAGGTAAGACCAAAAGGGCATGCATCTACTTGGCCTATGGAAGTTTAGCACTGCTATTGCTTCTACCATCTTCACCTTGGTAGGGGTTTTAGCCCTTTGCTGCTTCTTGTCTATGTGTGGGCTTTTCCCACCATCAACCTGAAGTAAGAAATACTTGGACCTCAGGTTGCCCCTGTACTAATCAGACAAAGTTGTGGTAGTATGGACAGGAAGTGCAAAGAAAGGTTTCACAACTTTTTCCCCACCCTCACTTCTGCCATCTTGGCACCTAACTAGCATTAGTTATCAAGAAACTAGTAGATGGTCTGAAGGAGTGACCTCCTTTCCTTTCCCTCCTCCATCTTGATCTGGTGTGCCCAGATCTCTATATATCCTCTGCTCTCCCTCCTCTGGCTGCCTCCAACTCAGAGCACCTATCTCTCCTCTTGCTTCAGGTTCTAAAATTCCTAGTTTTGACTCTGCAGTGTAATCATATGCCATCACATTCATATACCACCATTTGTCTAGCCATTCCTTAATTGATGGGCTCCAACCTTACTTCTAGTTTTTGCTACCACAAAGAGTGCTACTATAAATATCTTGCTTTATATGGGTCCTTTCTATCTGTCATTGATCTCTTTGGGCATATAGGATCAATAGTGGGATACCTGGGTGAAAAGGTATGAACAATTTGGTAACTTTTTCTTATGCAGTTCCAAGGTCTTTATTTTTTACACCTTACAATGCCACACATTTGCCCTAACATTAAGGCCTAATAAGCTCTACGATGCTAAAGTGTTTTTAATTTTTTTTTTTACCAGACCTGTGATTTCATCAGGTTAGGGAACTTGCCTGCTAGGAAATTCCCTCTACAAATTCAGGTCAACAACTGCTCTTCAATTTACAATCTTAGAGTTGTCTGAAGGGAATGAGTTCTTCTATGACTTGCCCAGACTCACACAGCCAGTATATGTCAGAGGTGGATTTGAACTCAGGTCTTCCTGATTCTAACATCAGTTCTTTGGCCACTATACCACCTTGCCTTTCATGATTTTAAGGTATTGGTGTAAATTTGCATGTTTTGTCCTTTGCATGTACTATATTAAGTAGAGAGCAGCCTGTACTCATTATCATCAATCAGAATTTATTAAGAGTGCACTAAACTGGGGGCTGTGCAAAGCAAATAAATCAGACATGTTTCCCACAGTCTCTTGGTGCTTATTCCTGAGAGAAATGACACTGATATAAACAGGCATGAGTTTGGGCTCATGTTGTCAATGAAGTGAAGCGAAGAGGAAGGATAGTCAGCATGCCACCTCTGAAAAATAATGCTGCCTGGGGCAAGGAAGCTTCTGAGACAAACCTCCAAATCCCCACTGCCTTCTGCTCCCCTTTGTGGTGTATTTGACAGACTCCATGTTGACTCTTCAGGTTTGGAACTGCTCCCTCTCCTTGCCCCACCCCCAACACCTGCTGATTTTACCTCTGCAATAACTCTTCAACAATTACACCTCCTTCTCATCCCTGACAATGTCCCCACTCTACTGCTGGCCCTCATTACCTCTCATTTGGACTACTGCAATGCTTGTTGGCTCATCTGCCTGCCTCAAGTCTCTCCCTACTCCAATCCATCCTCCATTCAGCTTCTAAAGTGATTTTCTTAAAAAGCAAGTCTGATCATGTCACCCTCCTACTTGACAAACTCCAGTGGCTTCCCATTGCCTCCAGGAGCAAATACAAAATGCCCCATTTGGCACTCCCAACCCTTCATTTCCTAGCCCTCTCCTACCTTTCCAGTCTTCTTACTCCTTTCTCCTTGACACATACTTTTCAGTTCAATTACACTGGCCTTCTGGAGGTTCCATGAACAAGTCACTCTGTCTCTTGACTCTAGGTATTTTCACTGGCTGTTCCCATGCCTGGAGTGCTCACCTTCCTCCACTCCTATTACTGACCTCTCTGGTTTCCTTTAAGTCCTAAAACCCACCAGGAAGTTTTCACTAATATCTCTTAATTTGAGCTATTTCCCACCCTTAATTATTTCTTCTTGTTGTCGTTCAGTTGTTTCAGTAGTGTCTGACTCTCTGTGACCTCCTTTGAGCTTTTCTTGGCAAAGATACTGGACCAGTTCACCATTTCCTTCTCCAGCTCATTTTACAGATGAGGAAACCGAGGCAAATAGGTTTAAGTGACTTGTTCAGGGTCACACAGCTAGTAAGTGTCTGAAGCCGGATTTGAACTCATAAAGATGAGTCTTTTTTATTCCAGGCTCATTCTATCCAGTGCCCCATCTACCTGCCCCAATTATTTCCTATTTCTCTTATATATAGCTTGCTTTGTATATATTTGTTTGCATGTTGTCTCCCCATTAGAGTGTAACCTCCTTGAGGGCAAGGACTGTCTTTTGTGTTTTTTTATCCTTATCACTTAGCATAGTAGGCAATAAATGTTTATTGAATTGAATTGCTACAACTCCCACCTTGCCCACTCCCAAGGGCTTTGGCTGGACTCAGCGACTATGTAGTTTGTCCTCTTTGAGCTCCACTTGAACTATGCCCTCTTTCTCCATGTACATTTTCCCAGGCCCCACTTGAAAGCCCTTCATCACCAGAGTTTATCAGTTCCCTCAGCAACCTGAGAGATAGCATGTAAACATGGAAAATGGAAAAGGTATTGGCGTTGAAGTCAGAGGCTTTGGGTTCAAAACCTGACTGCCACTTAATATCTGTGATCTTGGGCAAGTCACTTAAGGTCTACTCTCTGGACCTTAGTTTTCTCAACTATAAAATCAGGAAGTTGAACTAAACTGTCACTGGGATCCTTTCCAATTCTAAATCGCTGATACTATGATCTTCAACAGGTAAACATTTACATAAAATGCAAAGCTTAATAGTCTCTGAAGCCTAAAATGCTATGTAATTTTCTGGTTTATGAAAGAATCCAGCACAGAAAGATGGACTAGAGGGAATGTTGGCATTCCCTTACTAAATCATAAGCTCCATGATGGCAGGGTCTGTATCCTATCCAAACTCTATACCTAGCACAGGACCTTTCATGTAATAATAACACATGATATAAGGGAGAAGAAAGCTTGAATAGGCTTTGCTGGCCAAAATTTGGGTAGGAATGTGGCTAAGTGGGTAGGCAACAATAACATTGTCATTTGTGCTTTGTTTTAACTCTTTATTTTCCCCCCAATCCATCTGCAAGGGAGAACAAAATGGAGTTTGGAATTGAGCAGTTAGGGGACCTGTGTACCCAGACTCCTGGAAAGCTTTTTTGGGAGGTTCATCATCTGAAGTAGAGGTTGATTGTGTGTCATCTAGCCAGCAAAGACAAGGGGAGACATAAGGACCACTCTAAGCCAAAGTGAGTTTCTGAGTTATTCAAGCCCTAGTGACCAGAAAGGAATTCCAAAAATAGGACTAACCAAGGAGGAGGCTGTAGTTAGCTGGAGGTGATCCTGCTCTGTGTTTTAAAGAGATTGACACCTGGAACATGGAATGCTATCTTGGAGATAAGAATCATGGTCTAGGCAATACTCTGAAAGAAATAGACTGACAGCTCCTTGAGAAAAAAAAATCAAGAAGATTCTTGCTCCCCACCTCTCCCTTCACTAAGAAAGACTTCTACTGGTCCTTGGCTGATTATATTAAGGGCGGTTGCCTTTTTAAGAGAGGTATAGAAAGCTTTAGGGATTTAAACTAAAAGAGCATTGAAGAACCTACTCTTCTCATAAGGAAATGATAGCTAAAGTCTCTAATGGAAGCCAGAAGCTGAAAGTTGAGATCCACAATGACTTGCCCCATGGAACCATTCCTGGCAGCAGCCACTATGGGACTGGAGAGACCTGATGGGTGGAAATGACATCTGGTACAGAATATATGTCAAGGGAGAACAACAGGGAAGCAGGCCTGGAGGGAGCAGATGCTATCCACATCCAGAGAAAGAACTGATCAAGTCTTAATGCAGATCAAAGTATACTCCTTTCATTTTTTTTTTCATCTTTTTCTTCTTTTGGTCTGTTTCTTCTTTCACAACATGACTAATATGGAAATATGTTTTACATGATTGCACAGATATAACCTATTTCAATTTGCTTACTGTCTTAGTGAAGGGGGAAGAGAAGGAGGGAGAAAATTTGGAACTGAAAATTTTTTAAAAAATGAATGTTAAAATTGTCTTTACATGTAATTGGAAAAAATATTATTTAAGAATTAATTAAAAAAGAAAGTGGCCTAGAATACTAAAACATTAAATAACTTGCCTAGGATCATAAAGCAAATATGTATCAGAGGTGAGACAATATTTGTAAAGGTAGGGAGGCAAGAGAAGAAATGGAAATGTTTTATATGAGGAATAGTTAGCTGTCCGTCCTAATGGAATAGAGAACAGGTAAAAAGAAATAATGTGAAAGAAATCTAGAAATGTAGGTGGGGACCAGATTGTGGAAGGCTTTAAATGACAGGCTAAAATTTTTGTATTTTATCCTAGAAGCAACAGATACCATTTTTAAGTAGGGCAATGATTTGGTCAGATTTGTGTTTTAGGAATATAAATTTTGCAGCTCTGTAGAGGATAGATTGGAGAAAGAAGAGGCTGGGCACAGGGAGACCAAATAGGAAGCTATTGCAATACTCTCTAGACCAGTGATTCTCAATATTTTTTGCTCCTCAACTCCCTTTTAACAACAACAAAAATGTGTTGTGAGCCCTTAAGGTAACTTAATATGCTATTTACAATATTCTGTAATTGTTTATTGCTTAAGACTTTATTAAAAGTATTTTTAATGAAAACCTCTTGGACCATGCTCCTGAAAGGTATTCCAGAACTACTAAATGGGAACCACGGGTCTAGATGAGAGGTGATGAGTGTATGATTCAGGGAAGAGACTATGTGGTGGAGATGAGACAGATTCGAGATCTTTTTTTAAATTTTCACAGTAGTCATGATGTAAAGAAGAATTAGAACTAATGGAGGAACCACGTGAAAGAAGAAACAAAACAAAACAACAAAATAAAAAGAGCAAATAGTATGTTTCTATCTGCATTCAGATCCAGAGTTCTTTCTCTGGATGTGGATAGCATTTTTCATCCTGAGTCTTTTGGAGCTGTCTTAGATCCTTGCATTGCTGAGAAGAGCTAAGAAGGTGCTAAGCTAGTCATTCCTCTCCAGGCTGCACTCGGGACTTCTTCCACCATGCCTCCTTCTGACTGGGTACCTATGTCTCCTTTTGTCCACTCTGCCCCCCACCACACACACAGACATAGACACAGACCCAGACCCAGACACACACACAGACACACACACACACACACACACACACACACACACACACACACTCTTTTCAGTCTCCTTTTTTTCTTCCCTGTATGGAAGCTCCATAATGTTCTGAGGATTCACATAATCAACACAAAATTAACCACAAACAGAAACATCAGAGAACCTCACTGTCCACTTTTACTCGGTATAGGACATCTTCTATGACACTGACTCATACCTTTGGTGAGCTTTGTTTCATGTTAGTAATTGAAGTGTTGTTTATCAGCAGCATCTCTGATTGCATTCATCAAGGAATGTTATATCACCTTTTTAAAAAATTATTTATTTATTTATTTTTAGTTTTCAATATTTACTTTTATAAGATTTTGAGTTCTAAATTTCCCTCCTCCCTCCCTGTCCCCCTCCCTAAGATGGCATGCAATTAGATATAGTTTACACATGTACAATCATATTACACATATTTCCACATTAGTCATGCTGTGAAAGAAGGAAAGAAAAAAACAAAAAATACACACAAAAAAGGGAAAATAGTATGCTTCGACTTGCATGCAGATTTCTTGGTTCTTTCTCTGGATGTGGATGGCATTTTCCATCATGAGTCTTTTGGAATTGTCTTAGATCATTCCATTTCAGCCTCCTTTTATGTGTTGTCTTCACCTATTAGAATAGTTCCTCCTCAAGGGCAGAACTGCCTTTCTTTCCATTTGTATTTGTATTCCCAGCACCAAGCACAGTGCTTGGCACACAATTAGTGCTTAATTAACACTAGTTGCCTAGTTGACTAAATGTGAAAGAAATAAGGGATAACTGATGTTGGGGGAGAAAGGGAAAGAAGTAATGTGGGGAACTTAGCATGCATTATTGAAGGAATTTTACTTTGAACACTTCACAGTAAGAATGTTGAGAAACTCAAATCCAGCGTGGGGCTGGTGGGATATAGTCAAAAAGGCATTGGACTTGGCATCAGAAGACATAATTCCAAGCCTTGACTGATACTTAATAGCTATGCAACTTTGGATAAATTATTTAATCTCTCTGAGCCTCATTTTCTGTGCCTGCATAATGGAAATACCAAAACTCTAACTCCCTCTTCTCCCTTTTCTTCCTCCCTCCTCCCAAAACTCAAGGGTTCACACAGATTAAGGAGGTCAGGTTTCCTCTGTAGATCATTATCCCTAGCTTGAAGTTTTACTTCAGAGAAATCTCCAAAACAAAGCTTAGGTATAGTTCATATGTAGATTTCCTGAAATGTGTGTAACAGGACCCCCAACTACCACATAGATACTCAATGTAGAATACGGGTATTTGAAATTTGATGGATTTTTTTTTATCCCCTCAGAATATGTATCAAACACCACAACCCAGGGACAAGTACAGAAACTCAAAACACTCGAATAGTCCCTTAGACTTCTTTTGTAAGACAAACATACTTAAGGGGTTGCTAAAGAAGTATCACTCATTTACCTCATACCTACTCTGTCTAAGCAACTCAGAGTAACAATATGGAATGGTTAGAATGGTCCAAATCACTTGCTCCACCTTCTCTCAAGACATGTTTCCAATTTTCTAACTCAACAGTACATAATGATCTTTCTTTCTTGAGAATCTCCCTGTTGAGGAGATCTTCTATAGGGAAAGAGTTCTTAACCTGGGATCTATGGACTTTCTTTAAAAACAAAATGATTACTGTGTTTTAATATCATTGGTTTTCTTTATAATCCTATGCATTCTATTTTATATGTTTAAAAACATTTTTTTCTAAGAAGGGATGTATAGGCTTCAACAGACTTTGAAAGAGCTCTATGACACCCCAAGAGGTCACTGACCTCTGCTCTAGGATACCAACACCTGATCTCCCCAATTTAGGAAGTGCTGAATTTGAGATTACCCATTGTGCAACCCCTAAACCTGGGAAAGTCCATTTTTCAAATTTCTAGTCTCTGACTTATACACAGAAAAGGAAAAAGAGAGAGAGCAACCAGGAACCTCAGGTAACCTTGGGAAACACACACTGTTTGCTATGTGCTTCTCCTGTAAGTGACCATTTCTAGGAGGACATTCACTGCTTCCCTTGCTGCTTCCAGTCTGCAAATCCAAACTAGAGCAAGTAATGAAAGAGAACCAAAATATTTCACAGCAAGCGTCTGCCCTTCCATCAGGAAGAATCTGGGCCCTGTGACTCTTAGCTGTCAGTCATTAAGGGGACAGCCTTTGTTACTGGGGACCATTCTGAGGAGCTCCTCATGTCCTCTTGTCAAGGTTCCAGGGAACGTGACTGCCTCCATAGATGGCGTCTTTTTTGACAAAATTATTGCTCTGTATTCTAATCAAGCTGATTGGGGTATTTATCAGGGGCTCCTCTGAGGAACTGCCCTTACAACAATAATAATTATGCCACTTTTCTCACAGGGTAATTATGGGGAAAGCACTTTTAAATCTTGAAGGGTTACACGCACGCAAAAAATGAGCTTTTGTTATTACTACCTAGATATTTGAGGTCCTTTAGTTAGTACTTACATGAAATGTAGGGGAAAAAAAGCTTGAACATCTTGTCTATTTTATCCACCTCCCCAAACCAGCTACAGTTTAGCCCAGAAGCATCTGTAATGTGTGTATGGAGGGGGAAGGGCAGAGAGAAGGAACAGAGCAGTGGGTTTTCAGGGGACTTCTGAGCACCTGTCAATATTGTAGTTGTTTCCAAGTTGTCCTCTGCTTTCATTACCATGAATTCAATTGCAAAATTAAAGAGGAGGAGGAAAAGCACAGGCCTATATTTTAACTCTGTACTCCAATGCACCACTGACCCAACCCTGCTCAGGAGTCTGCACAGTTGCATATTTTGGCTATTTTCCCCCCGAGTATCCTGAGTAAGTATTGCGCCTGAGCTGCTATGCAGAAAATTTAGGGAGAGAATAGATATGTGCATGTAATTTAAACAAGTCTGAATAAAATCTCCGGGCTCACCAAGTCACGTGTCAGTTGGCAACATAAAGAGTCAAGAAAAAATATTCCTGACATCTGCTTTGAACTGGACAGAGATCCCTGGAATCTGAGGTCCAGGATGAGAAAATTTGCTTCATTAAGCAGATTTTTTTGCTAAAATAAAATTGTTATCATTGTACTCTCTAATGGGCAGTTTCTGACTTCAGTTTGTCCAAATGCCTGTCAAAGAATTCTTTAAAAGGTGGGATTTCTTCAACGATGGCCATTTTAATGCCTCTTTTGGAGTAATAACAGATAATATTTATTTATGTAGCACATATACTTGTATGTGCCAGGAACTATGCTAAACACTTTACAATTGAGATGTAATTTGATCCTCACGATAATCCTGGGAGGCTGGTGTTATCCTCATTTTACAGATGAGGAAACTGAGGCAAACAGAGGTTAGGTGACTTGCGCAAGGGTTGCACAGCTAGAAGTGTCTGAGGCCAGATTTTAACTAAAGTCTTTTTGATTCCAGGCCCAACACTCTCTCTATTTCGCTACCTAGCTGATAGCATCCTGCAGTTTACAAAGATACAATTCACCAGACCAGAGGGAGACACAGAACCTGGGTAGGTGGGCATCTCTATGTTGTTTTAACCATTGGTTTTATAAGCACATACTCCTAGAGATTCTATAACCAAAGCAATTGAGTATCTGTGAATTTCTATTTTGGGAACCTGGAGATAGAGCCCTAGATGTGCTTAACAGGGCAAAAGTCATTGGCTTCAAGAGTTGTCTCCCAAACTACGGGATCTTGTCCTTCTTTCACCATGGAACAACCTATGTATTCTTCATAGCACAGTCAGACTCCCAGAGGGCTCTTGGGTGTTCTTCTGTTGGCTTGGAAGAAGGAAGGGGAAGGGAAATGTGGACTTTTTCAGCAGGGATGTGGGGTGTAGGCTGGAGAAAGAACAGGAGTGGCCTGCCATCCAGGGGAACTGCTCATTGGAAAAATCAAGGACATTTGCCCTGCTTGCCTTGTGGAAATTGTCTTCATTGCTCCCTAATCTATAGGTTCCCAAACAGGCAGTATCATGGTACAGTTCAAAGTATACTAGCTCTGGATATAGAGGTTCTGAGTTCATAATCCTAGCACCTGAGTTCAAATTTAGCCTCAGACACTGAGTCTGAGTGACCCTGGGCAACTCGCTTAACCTCTGTCTGCCATTATTTGTAAAATGGGAGTAATAGTAGCACCTATCTCCCAGGGTTATTATGAGGATAAACTAAAAAAAATTCTAAAATGCTTTTCAAACCTTAAAGCACTCTCTAAATGTTAGCTATGATGATTTTAACTGTGTGACCTTGGGCAAACTTGTGAAAACTCTCTAGGCCTCAGTTCCTCATCTCTAAAATGGTTGGGTTGTAGTAGATAACCTCTGATACCTTTTAAAATCTCAATCTATGATCCTCTGATAATCTGCTGCCCCTCAAAGCATTCAGACTCTCACTGAATTTCTAACTGAAAAGTTACATAGAATCAGTGTTAGAACTGGAAGGGAAGACTCATGGTGGAAAATGGTATCCACATCCAGAGAAAAAGTTATAGAGTCTGAATGCAGATCAAAGTATACTATTTTCTCTTTTTTTGTTTTTTTCTTTCTTATGGTTTTTCCCTTTTTCTGATTCTTCTTTTGTAACATGATTAATGTGGAAATATATTTAATATGATTGTCCATGTATAGCTTATATCGGATTGCATACCATTTTGGGGAGGAGAGAGGGGTGGGAGGGGGAAAATTTAGAATTCAAAATCTTATAAAAGTGAATGCTGAAAACTAAAAATAAATAAATAAAATAAAAAAAAAAAGAACTGGAAAGGACCATAGGGACCATCTAGTCCAATGTCTTCATTTTACAACTGTGGAAACTGAGACTGAGAGAGATTTTCATGACTTGCCTAGGGTAACAGCAAGTGGCCTGAGTAGTATTTGAATCCAGGTTGCCAAGATTCCTAATCCAGTGCCCTATTGTGTCATGAGCAACAAGGCTTTCTTACTGATACTTCCTTCTTTCCCTTTATTACCAAACACAGAAGCAAATGATTTGATTACCTAAGTAAGGACTCTTAGGACTCCAATGTTGAATGTGACCATTTGGTCAACTCAAAGCTGATGGCTAAGGTAAAGAGAGATCTCTCCCAGCTGTAGATCTGTGACCCTAGGATGTGACAACTGAGTCCAGCAGCCTCCATGGAGAAGCACATTAGGTAGCTAGCTGTTTCTGGTACAGTGATCAGCAGTGAAATGATTAACGGTGTTGGCATTTAAGTGATCATAATTAGGTTTCAAAGTTAACAGCCCATTGAGATAAATAGAGGAAGTTCACACCTCTCTGGGTGCTATTGTTTATCAGACTGTCAAATTGCAGATTCAGCAAGAAGACAGTAATGGGGCTATGGGCACTGATTGCCCCAAGCCAAATTATAGCCACTCCTGTGTGCTTGGGGATAATATTTTGGGTAAAATACTAGTTAGGAGCCATCACTGGGTGGGATAACTCATCCAAAAGAAAAAAAGAGAAAGGCCTGAGAAAGGTTCCTTATTATTCTGCTTACTTCCTGCTCCCTGATTTGGTGGACTTCGATTTGGCTTCTTTTTTTTTTAAACTAAGCTTCTCGGGTTGGTTTTCTTTCCTGTATTCCTATATTCCTGGCATTCATAAATAACCTTCATAGCTTTAATGCATTTGTCTCAGGCCCTGCAGCCCTAGAGAATGGATTAGCCCCATCTGCCTCCTATGACCCTGTCTATAGGGATGGCAACCCAAAGTAGCTGATTCCTGGCCCCACTCCAGTGAATGTGAAGGGCCCAGGTTCTGCAAGTAATACATGGAGCGATATCTTAATGATGTAACCAGTAGGTGTCACTGTGAGGCTAGGTTTGGAGGTTTAAGATAATAGTTTTCCTTCCCTCAACCAGGGAGTGGTTACTCTTTCTGACCACACTTTTCTCCTTTCATTATATAATTCCAGGAGATACGACCTTCTCTTGTGTTACACCTGTACCCTAACCCTTTCAACTCCAAGGCTAGAGTTTTTTCTGTAAGATACTTCCTTTATGAGGTGCATAGATCTCTGGTTACAACAATGAACTTATTTAGCCTAAAATCATGTGGCCTCAGTTAACTGAGGGTTCTTTCTCTCTCAGATATTTTAGGATGCAATTTTTTAAGGCAGAGAGACAGTTTGAGAGAGGTGAGTTAATGGTAAGTATGGATTTTTTAATAGCTCCCTCGAGCCAGACACGTGTAGAAGTTGGCTCCCACATGTCCTTTGATTTTCAGTGTTTGCAACCCTAGATACTACTGAGAGCAGACTCCCCCAGAAGAAAATGTTCTCTCTCTTTGGTTGAACTGAAATCTTATATCATTCTCAGAGAGCTAATTTCCTTTTTTAAATAAATTTTAATATCTTTTGGTTTTTATATCAACTACATTTCCACCATGTCTCTTCCTTTTAATTGTCCTAGAGATCCAATCTATGTAACAGACTTTTTAAAGAGAGGGAAAAAAGGAAAAAGAGGAAAAAATAATAAATACAACTAAAAACATTAAAATATTTGCAACGTTCCACACTTGCAGACTTCCTGCCTCTGGAAAGGATTGTCGTATTTCTTCTCTAGAGCCATGATTGTTTTTGTTTTTCGTAATTTTGTAACATTCATTTTCAATTTTTTGTGGTTTTTCTTTTTATTTATATTATTGCAGTCATTAGATATATTGCTTTCTTGATTGTGCTTACTTTACCTTGTATCAGTTCATGTAAGTCCATACTTATTTATATTACTCATATTTGCTGTCTCTTACAGCACAATAATATTCATTATATTAATGTACCACACTTTGTTTAGTCATTTCCCAATTGATACATCTGACTTGTTTCCATTTCTTTGCTACCACAAAAACTGCTGCCTTAAGTATTCTGATGTGTATGAGATATGTGCCTAAAAGTGGAATAACTGTGTCAAAGAGTCAAAGACATTTTAGTCACTTTATTTGTATAATTCCAAGTTACTTTCAAAAACAGTTATTATAATTCATAGCTTCACCACTAATGCTCTAGATATATCAATTTGTCATCTTTGCCAGTTTTCTGGGTATCAGATAAAACCTCATGGTTGTTTTGATTTGCATCTCTTTCATTTCTCATATTATTATAGCATTCTTTTATATGGTGCTTATTTAGTCTTGTATATTAGTCTATCTACCCTAATCTGTATAATTTCTCTGGTTACTATTTATGGTTCACTTTCAAAAAAAATTTACTAGCTATTTATGATTGTTGTTATTCAGTCTTGTCCAACTCTTTGTGACCACATTTAGGGTTTTCTTGGCAAAGATAATGGAGTAGTTCGACATTTCCTTTTCCAGGCAAACAGGGTTAAGTGATTTGTCTGCTAGTAAGTATCTGAGGCCAGATTTGAACTCAGGAAGATGAATCTTCCTGACTCCAAGCCCAGCACTCTAACCTCTGCACCACCTAGCTGTCCCAATAGCTCTTATTTAATCAGCGTTAGGTGGAAAGGAGCTAAGCTGGTAAGCTGAATGTTATTCTCCTCTGTAGGGCAACATGGGAAGTATCTTTTATGCTGTGCTCCAAAAGAATAGTATTCCTGGACTACAATATTTGAAGTGTGATAGATACAATTCTAGACCAATGCCCTCCCTGGAGATAGGTAAGTGAAGGAGTGAGTGCTCAGGCACATCTTCTTCCTATTCCCAACAATGGAAGAAATCTCAGTTTCCCTTGGAGATGAGGCAAGACAAAATCCAGATCAGACGTGTCTATCCATGCCACATAGGGGCCAGCCCCCATTAATTCCAATTTTCCATTAATTATATCAACTTCTTGGCTTGTACCTCATAATCCATCTTA
This sequence comes from Vombatus ursinus, assembly GCF_900497805.2. Taxonomy (NCBI): domain Eukaryota; kingdom Metazoa; phylum Chordata; class Mammalia; order Diprotodontia; family Vombatidae; genus Vombatus; species Vombatus ursinus. The sequence goes on from NW_020954590.1 coordinate 63,609,607, forward strand.
ACTATAGTCACATCCATGCCAGATAAGTGTAAAATTGAAGTGGCATTCTTTTAAAAAAGATTTCTGGCTTTTCCTTTGCAAACTGCAGGGTTAAGAAAGACATTCTTCTTCACTTGCGCATTAAAAAATGAGTTGATTTCCAAATACCTGGACTTCATGACAGGCTGTTCTCCTTAGTAAGTTACCAGTGTTTTCCATGCATTCAATGTCTTCCCCAGGTTAGCAGGTAGGCGCCAAATATAGTTTTATGTTAGATATAGCCATGTCTATATTACAACGAATTTAAGATAGTAAATCTTAAACTTTTTCCACTTGGGACTCCTTTTCACATTTCACAGTTTTTGTTGGCATTGCGTGGCCTGAGGGCATGTGCGGTGCAAAGTGCTCATGCTTTGTGTTCAGAACCAGGGTGCAGTGAAGTTGCATCATGCAACATGGGGAGGCGCTGCTAGAAACATCTCAGATTCATTACACGTTTGATTTTTAATGAATTGTTGGTCATTGCACATTCAGAAACCTTTTACTATTGCCAAATTTTTCACCACCCCACATGGGGTTGCAACCCACAGTTTAAACAGCACTGGTCTAGAGTGTGGTTACATTAATATGAAACAAAACCAGGAAGTAAAATCCTTTAAAGAATTAGAGAAAAGCTATATGTAAATTGCACACTTTCCAATAGCCGAAGTTAGAAATAGAGTTAAACTTTCACTGTACTTGGGTTAATCCCCAAGTAATGGTCATTGTCAGTATTGACAGTTTGTTCTATTCACCTTCATCAGAGTTCTTTGTTCTATAGAGAAGAATCCTGGACAGGAGCCAATGGGCAATCCTTGTTTACTCATTTTAGAACTGACCTGTAGGGGTTTTCTCTTCCTCAGCCTTGACATCCTGCTGCTTCAGCGGCACTCTGCTCTCTCCCAAATGCTGTGTCTTCTCTCTCTCCTCACTACCCCTTTTCAGCTTCTCTTTGTGTGTTTCTTCCCTCATTAGAATGAAAATTCCTAGAGGGCAGGGACTGTTTTTTCTTTTTTTCTTATTTGTATCTCCAGCACTAAGCACATGCCTGACACATTCTAGGCACTTAAATGTTTATTGAATTGGGTTTAACTTTCACTCCACTGTCAGGGAAATCATTTGGCAACCTGATTGCACTGATAGTCATTCAGCATAAACTCAAAGCTTTAACTATGAAGGAACGTTTTTTGTCATTAAAGTTCCAAGTCAGGGCAGCCATGTAAAAAACTGTGCCTTAATGATAGTGCCATCTGATGCCCTATGAAGACCAAACAGGGTTTTCTTTCCCTCTTTCTTTTCCACTCTTTAAAAAATGTATTTATTTTATTTTTAATTTATGAAATAAAACAGGCATTTCCATGACATATCAGAATAAAAAACATGATTGCATGTGAAATCTATTATGTTCAACTTGCTATTTCTTTTAAATATAATAAAGTTATCATGTAAAATGTTTTTTATTTTCTTCTTCCCTCCCTTCTCCCCCACCCTAGAGATAGCTACTTTTAGACACAAATATGTATATAAATATATATACACATATATATATATAAAATCATTCTATACATACTTCTATTTATCAGTTCTATCTTTGGATGTAGATAGTGTCTTCTTTCATATGTCCTTTTTAGTTAATTTGGGTATTTATAATAGTCAAAATGACTTTTTTAATCGATGTTGCTCTTAAAACAATATTGCTATTACTGTGTACAATGTTCTCTTGGTTCTTTTCATTTTACTGTTCATTATTTCATGCAAGTCTATCCATGATTTTCTAAGATCACCAAGCTCATCATTTTTTACAGCACGGTAGTATTCCATCACTATCATAGACCACAACTTGTTTAGCCATTCTCCAACTGATGCATAGAATAAATACAAAGTCATTCTCATGGAGAGAGAGTATTAATAACAGGAAAGGCATATATTATGTCACTTGAGATATTCTTGGAAGGAAGTTAGGAATTCTTGGAGGTGGGGGTGATGTGGGAGAGCATTCTGGGCATGAGAGACAGCATGTACAAAGAAAAGAAGGTGGGAGAAGGAATGTCATGTAGGAGAAATAACAACCTGGTCGGTTTGTCTTTAGAACATAGAATGCATGAGGAGTAATAATGTGCAGTCAGGAAGGATGGGTTGGAACAAGACTGTGAAGGACTTTAGATGCCACATTGTGGGATTTATATTTTACAATTAAAGGAATAGGGAGCCACTGAAGATATCTCAATAGCAAAGGGACGTTATCAGATCTCAGACCTACATTTTAGGAATATATACTTGGAAGTTGTATGGAGATGAATTGGAGAAGGAAGAGATTTTAGGCACACAGACCAAATAGGAGGCTATTGCAGTAGTCCAGATGAGAAGTGACGAGGGCTGAATTAGGATGGTTACCATTGAGAGGAGATGGATGTGAGTGATGTTATGGAACTAGAATCTACCAAACTTTGAAATTGATTGGATATAGAAGATAAAGGAGAATGAACAGTTGAAGTAGGCTTCAAATCTGTGACCCTGGGTGGCTAAAAAAGATGGTCCTAAACAGGAAAGTTAGAGAAGGGTATGTTTAAGATGGTCCCCACTTGTCAGGAGGTCAATAGACTAATCCTGAAGCATTATTTTCATACAAAGAAAGCATATGGGCAAAGCTTTGGAGCTGGAAGGGATCTTAAAGCCTATCTAGTCCAATCCCCTCATTTTACAGATGAGCAATTGAGATTCAGATTTTCTGAAGGTCAGTATTTTTTAAAATATTACTCTTATTGCTGACCTCAATTATTTCTCTCAGACTCATGTAGCACAGCACCATAACAGGGGCTGTACTTGGAAAGGATATTTTCATATGAATCCTGATCAGTGTATTAAGCAATAGACTGGAAATGACAATTTACTACTTATTGAACCAATAACCCTTTCTGTAGATGAAAGCAATGAATGCTAGAGAGGTAATAGTTTTTGTACTTTAAAATAGTGATTTAAAATGAAATTAACTAATTTGTTCACTTGCCATGGGAGTAGACCAGGTTGGCTAGGACATAATGTGTACAAGAGGGAGTTCCGTATGATTGGTCTGGATATATTGGTTGGCTTGGTGTGTTTGAGGGTGGGGAGGATGTTTGTTCATTGTTTATCCTTTGTTTTTGAAGAAGACCTATGACATCATGGGATGATGTCTTGCTCTGTGCATGAATTGGATTTAAATGAGTCAGAGTTGCACTCTCTCTTCCAGGGTCTTCAAAGTCTAGTGGCAAAACAAAAGTCAGGATGACTGGTGATGGCTCGGCATACAGTGGATGACCTTGGTGCCTTCAATGTCTGACCAAGTTCTAAGCACTCCACAGCATCTGCCTCAGCTGCCCTCATCACTGTAAGTACAGATTAGTGGGGGGAAGGGATGGTAGTATGTTCTGGGAATCTTCTCCTAGGACATTTTCTTTTTAGAAAGAACCAGGCCAATACTTAGTGAAAATTCTGACATCATACATCTTGAGTCAAAATATTCATCATCTCCTGAGCATTCATTCCATGAACTCAGGTGCCAAGTAACATGAGGGGGCCACTTGGCATACACTACATCTACCTTCTTTAAGGATGGCAATGCATCAAGGTGTAAAATTGAAGACAAAGGAAGATGGTGGAGGCCTTAGAGAAGGCAAGTGATGTTCAAATCACGGAGAAAGACTAATTTCACCTTAGCATGTTGATCAAGATGGGAAAAGATTGACTGGGAAAGAAGCTCAAATGAAAAAGATGAGTGAGTAAAACTGTCTTTAGCCTGTATTTTCCAATGCTTCCACATATTAGGCTTTCCAGAAATGCTTGTCAAGTAAATGCCTAGACTGGGCACAAGGGGCAAATCATTGAACATATTTCTTCTTTTCTCAAACTGTAATAAAAATATTTACTTCCCTCAGCTGGTTCCTAGGAAGAATGAACAATAAAATGATCACAAACCTCTTTACTTAGCTGCATTAGATTTCATAGCTCATGTTGTTTAATTTTAGCTATTCCTAAAGGACATGCACATTCTGTCAATATTAGTGTATAGAGAGCAGAAAAAAATTAATTTTCACAGGATGCTGACTTATTTATTTACAATTAAGTAGGCATATACAATTGAACACCTAGGGGGTAAAGATTGTGCAAATTTGATTTGCAGAATATTGATTACTTTTTTTAAAAAGACATTTGGTAACTACAAACAGCATAACTGCAAAAAACAACAAACAAATAAGTCAACAACCCCAAAACCAAAACTGAAACAAAAGTTAATACATTTATTTGAAAGAAAAGTCCTTGCAAGAGAAAGTGGGGGTTTTGTCATCATCATCATCATCACCACCACCGCCACCACCGCCATCATTGTTATGAAACATTTACTCCTATGTATAGACTTGTATTGAATAAAATGCTAGATTTGGAGTCAAAAGGCTTGGGTTTGAATCCTAGCTTTTCAAATTACTAACTATATAAGCATAGGCAAGTGACTTTACCTCTCAATTTCTCACCTAAAATGAGGGAGTAGGACAAGATAACTTTCATAAGATTCCTTCTAGCTTCAAATCTCTGATTCTATCATTCATTATAGTAGAAAGAGTGCTGGCCTTGAGGGGTCAAAAAGACCTTTAGCAGTTATTGAATGTGTGACCATGGACATATCCTTCAACCTCTGAGTCCCGGTTTTCTTATTTGTAAAATTATAGTTGTAGTACCTATCTCACTTGATTATTGTGAGGTTCAAATGGGATAAAGTATATAAAGCACTGTAAAAATTATAAAAAGAACAATATTTTTATTATTGGAAACCAGAGGGAACCTGAATGGTAATTGAGTAATTGCCATGTTAAGGCCCAAGTATCATAAATGAGGCATGGTTCCCTCTTTCTCCCACAGTCTTTGTAAACTAGAATAAGAATATATATTCTCTGAGTTTCACCACTCACAAAACTAATGACCAAAGAATCCCAGTTCTTCCTTTTGTGGCCTTCAGAAAGTCACAAGATTAGAGAGAGAGAGGGAGAGACACAGAGAGAAAGTGGTAGGGGAGACAGACAGACAGAGACATGGGTAGGAAGAGACAGGGGAAGGAAGTGAAATAGACAGACGCAGAGAGGGACAGAGAGACATAGACAGAGAAAGACAAAGAGGGAGAAAGAGAGGAGAAGGAGGAGGAGGAGGAGGAGAAGGAGGTAGAGGAGGAGGAAGAGAAAAAGGAAGGAGAGGGAGACATGGAGAAGAGGGTAGGGGGATAGTAGAATATGACTACCAATTACTTCAAGTGCTACTTGGTGGTGGCTGTAGTCTTGATGCCTATTTCCCCCTACCTGCTACACAACCCCTAGTTGTCTCTGCTTCTGTTTTGATAAACTTTGTATTGAAAGAAAATATATGATCAATAGGAAAAAAAAGAGTGCAGTCATCCTTGAAAAGTGGGAATCTGTTTTCTTCCTATAGTGTTTTGTAACGTCTTGACAACTTCCACAAAAGCCCAATTCCAATACCTCTTCTTGGTGCAGAGATGACTTTGAGTCCTCTAAGGCTAAACTGTAAAGATGCAAATGGTAACAGGTCCTATCTAACTGGAAAGGCTTCTAGTGAGTTGTCCAGTGATACTGTGTTGTCGAAGGACCAACTAGCTAAGGATGGAGAGGTCTATTACCCAAAGCTCACACATGAGGTAATGAATTATCTTTGGCCATTACAACAAAAATTCAAAATGACCCTAAATCTTGTGTGGTCCCTTCTGCTTCTGTGGGGGTGAAGTGGTTGAGAAGGGGACAGAGAGTCTAAGTACTACATCATTCTTAGACTGTCTGTAGTAGAAGTCCTTAACCTTGGTCCATGAACTTAATTTTTTTGATAATTACTTCAGAATAATTAGTTCCCTTTGTCATCCTCTTTATTTTATTCATACATTTCAAAACATTCTTCTGAGGAAATTCATGACACAAGAAAGATTAGGAACCCCTGCTCTATAGACATTAATCTAGCTGTTGGTAATCTTTGTTCAGAGGCCAATGAGCTTGAACTGGTGGTAAGTGGCAGGGCTAGGATTTGAGCACAGGCTCTCTGCCCCAGATCTGGTATTCTTTTTACTATACTTTGATAACCTTTCCAGGGGTTCATTAAAGACATTTCACTGGTCCAGCTGATGAACTTACCCTTCTCTTCATAGAGTATAGATACACTCATGGACACTTTATTGAGGAGGCAAAACAATGCCTGATAAGATCTTGGAGACTGAAGTTGGATCAAGATAGATTGACTGGTTTGGAACCACCACTTGGGATCTCTATGAGTTTGGATTTCAGTTACTCAGGTTCTCTTTAAGATGATTGGGTAGCTGACATTCCAGGTCCTCTTATCTTGCCCCTCCCACTGTTAATGACACTTTTGGGCAAAAAGCATATGAGAGTTAAATGTGCTTTCTCCACAGCTTTCTTCCCCACTGGGCCAGCAAGGAAAGTTCCTGATAGCAGACCTTCCTAGCCTAATAAATGGCAGGCAGCAGCAGAGGCAATGCTGCAGAATCAGTTCTTCAGAGGCACATGCTTGAGTCTTTGTGACTCACATGGGGAGCTCATGGACCAAAACTCAAGTTAAATGAAGAGAAGGAAAGATCTTGACTTCGTTGGGAGAATGATCACAGAATCTAGACCATTAGAAAATAATGGAGATCTCTTGTTTGGCTCCAGTCTCAGTAGTTGCTATAACACTAATGCCAAGTTTAATATTTGCAAGATCTGATCTAGAAAGGGATGGAGGATTCATTTGTGGTGTGCCATCTCAGTTAAAAAAGATCATCTGCATGGCTCTTGTAGACAGAGGAGCAGTAAGGAATAAAGTCACGAGATGGGCAAAATGGACTTCTCTCCCCTCAATTACTGCAAGTTATTTGGGTAGTGGAGGTCTGGTCGAAGGAGGTGTGATATTTGTCCACCAGTTCTAAAGTGTGTTGGTCTTCCAGAGGAAGTCTGAACCATGGAATCCACTATGAGTCTGGGAGAGATTGTGTAGCACTCTCTGGGACAGCTAAAGATTCAGTGGAATGTGGAATTTCACTCTGCCAACAATTCTGAAATCCATTCCTTTCCAAAGGGAGCATATGGCTGTAATGAGTGTTTTATGAGTTTTCTGTACTTGTTTATGTGCTTCTTTGAATGCTTTGTGTCTTCTTCATTTTCTCTGAAATAAAATAAAGACCGTCTCTGCCCAATATGTGTTTATTACCTTGAGAAATTGTACAAGATCTTGTTGGTAACATTTGTGGAAACCTTGACATAAGCTATGTTCGGGAAATTTTTCAGGTTACAACCTAGGTGGGGTCATATTAAGTCAAAAAGAGTGAGTGACCTTTTAGGCCACCTCTGAGATCAAACCCAGTCCATGTGAACCTAGCACTTTGGAGACTCTAGATCACAAGATACTGAAAAAAGGGGAAACAAAGGAAACACTTATTAAGCACCTACTGTGGGGTGGCTAGGTGGTGTGGTGGGTAAAGTTCTGGGCCTGGAGAAGAAAGACCTGAGTTCAAAGTTGACCTTAGACATTTATTAGCTGTGTGACAATGAGCAAGTCACTTGATTCTGTTTGCCTCAGTTTTCTCACCTGTAAAATGAGTTGGAAAAGGAAATGGCAAACCACTCCTGCATCCTTGCCAAGAAAATCCCAAATGAGGTCATGAAAAGGCAGACACAACTGAAATGACCGAACAACAACACTGTGTCAGGCACCATGCTAAGTGCCTTACAAATATGATTCAGAAACCAGCTAGTCAAATTCATGAGTAAAGAAGAATCTTCATATAATATCCATAACAACTGGCCCTTCAGTGCCCATGTAAGGAATTTCAGTGAAGAGGAACCCACTCAGGTCCTCCTCACTCCAGGGCCAGTGCTCTATCCACTAAGTTGCCTAACTGCCCCGATGAAACTTTTTTAAGAACAAAAGTACTAATAGTTAACATTTATGTAGCACTTATCTAAGCACTTTGCAATTCTTATTTCATTGGATCCTCACAAAAATCCTGGGAGGTAGGTGCTGTTATTATTCCCATTTTATGATGAGAATGATAGGAATGAGGAAACAGATGAGGAAACTGAGACAGAGGTTAAGTGATTTGGCCACTGCTAATATGTATCTGAGGCTAGATTTGAACTCAGGTCTTCTTGACTCTAGGCCTGGCACTCTATCTACTGTGCCAACAAAATGTCCTTAAGTCCTGCATGGACCCTTTCCACTTCCATAGTGATGGTAACAGTTGGAAGCAAAGGGGGCCAATAGTATTAGGAATCATACAAATTTAGATACAGTTTTAGCGAAGGAGAATAGGTTGATTGTGCATGAAAGTACTAGTGGTCAAATACCAAAGACCATATGAAAAGAAAGGGACTTTTATTATGTACAAATACTATCTGTTAATTTTGTTAATTTATTCAAATTTGACATTCACTTTATAAACATTAACTTGGCACCTCAAATATGGAATGCTTGCCCAATGTCCGACAAGTAGACATACTGCTGAATGAATTGAATCCTCTCAGTATTGCTTATAGGTAGGGACAGCATAGCACATCAGAAAGTCTATTGGATTGAGAGAACCTGGGTTCAAATCTCAGCTATGTCCCTTACTAATAATGTGACCTGCAGCAAGGCTGTTAACCTCTGTTGGCCTTAGTTCCTCATCTGTGAAATGAGGGGGCTAGATTGAATAACCTCTAAGTTTCTTTGAGTTCTAAATCTGTGATCTTATAAATGTAACCAGAAGACAAAATCAACTTGTAGTTCAATGGAAGGATGGCTTACAAGTTCTCTTGTAAAGACAAATGAAGGAATTGGCAGATTAGGTTTTATCATGTGTCCAAAGGCAGTAACAGACAGGCATTTTCATGGAACTGTTCATGATGAAAACTTGCAAAAAAAAAAACAAACAAACCAAAAACACCATGAAGATAATTGAAGTTTATTTATCAACAGAAGATTATAGGCATATTCATATATTTAGAGAAGGACACAATATGAGAGGTCATCTAGATAAACCTCCTATTTTTAGGTGAGAAAATTAAGGCTCAGAATAGATAAAAGATTTGTCCAAGGTCACACAGTTAGTAAGTGAGAGAAGTAGTATTTGAACCAAAGTCTATTCACTTAAAATTCAATATTCTTCCTATTACACCATGATATCTACCATCAAATGTGGAAGATGAAGAAATATAGAAATTCTATAAAGAAATCTATAAGACTTTAATATTGATCATTCCAATGCAAAAATGAACAAAGTTTGGCATAGGAGAGCATTACAAAAAAAAAAAAGAGGTGGAAAATACAGTTACAGAATGGAAAATAAGAAATGTTTAAAGTCTTGTAAACTACATATAAACCTCACTTCTGTATATTGCAAATCCTTTGTTCAAGAATACAGTTGGAAAGTCCTGGACAGGATAAGCATTGGATCCCATCACAAAAATGAAATTGATTATAATCTAAAAAAAAAAGAAATAATGATTACTGATTTGGGAGCCATATCTGAATCAGGTATCTATCTAAAGTCAGATCATAAACATGTTAAAGGAAAGATAAAAATAAAAGCTAAATTAGAAGAAAATTTTTTTTAAAAAAGCCTGGCATATAATTTAAATAAATTCATGCTGACTAAATTTAAACAAGCTATTAACCTCTTCCCAGAAGTGAGAAATGGATAAAAAGAACAGATGTTGATATAGGCTATCATTATTTCTAAGAAAATTTGACTGTCCTAAACAAACAATTACAATAAGGTCAAAAACACCTAGAAACCATTTAAGTCAGTACAAATTTGATTTTCCCCCCACTAAATGGAAAGATCTGGCTGCCGAGGAAAATATTAATTTAGAATATAAACTCATATGTGAAAGTCTTACTCTACCATACTCTAAAACTATTGTCTTAAATCTAAGCCAAATCCCTTGAAAACCTTATTTACAGGCATTGACTCCACTTTTCTCACTTATTTCTTGGTACCTTAAAATCTGTCTTCCATCACTTAATTGAGCCTGCACTCTCCAAAGTTACCGCCAATTTCTTAGATGCCCAATCTAATGGTCTTTTCACAACCCCTATTCTTCTTGAGGCACTTAGGCAGCTAGGTGGCACAGTGGAGAGAACACTGGACCTGGAGTCAGAAACACCAGAATTCGAATCTGACCTCAGATACTTATTAACTGTGAGACCCTGAGCAAATCACTTAACCTCTTCCTGACTCAGTTTCCTCATTTGTAAAATGGGGATAATAGCACCTACTCCCCAGGGTTATTGTAAAGATAAAAATAGATAATGTTTATAAAATGCCATGCTCAACTTAAAGCACTATATAAATGCTAGCTTATTCTTAACCATTCTGCAGCATTTGATACTGTTGACCAGACTCTTGTCTATAATGTACTGTAGTACAGAGTGGTCTGGGGGCACCACCAGGGTTAAGGGACTTACTTACAGTAACCTACCCAGTATTTGTCAGTGACAGGACATGAACCCACATCTTCCTGATTCTGAGACAAGTGTTCTACCCACCACTCCCCTAGTGCAGAAAATATGAAGCTAGAAATCATAGGTATATACTTGGTATGAATATAATATATTAATATGCAAGGCACTTTGAGTAGGCCATAGAGTTGAAGAATGAACATTTTGGAATGTAAAATCTCTAAAAAAGATGCAGGAACTCATTTCTCCTAGGTTTTTGCACCAAAAGAATATAATGAAGATGAAGAATCAATTAATCAATCAGTCAATCAATCAACAAGCATTTATTAAGCACCTACAGTGCCAGGTACTAGAGATGCAAAGACAAAAACAATGAAATAATCCTTAAGGAGCCTATCAGGGGATATATCAAGAAAATATATAAGTATTTACAGAAAAAAATGTAAAGAGATTAAATAAAAATAAATGCAAGGCAGATAGGGAGGGAGGGCACTAGCAATTGGAAGCATCAGGAAAAGCTTGTACCCTCCTTCCCTAGCTACTTTCTGTTTATTTGTATTTATTCTCTTTGTTTTTTCTGGAAATACTTATATATATGCCTGAAGTCAATCTCTCTCTCTCTCCCTCTGTCTCTCTCTTTCTCTCTTTCTCTCTCTCACTGTATATATATGTATATATACACTCACACACACATATGTGAGTGTGAGTGTATAAATATATGTGCATGTGTCTCTCTCCATATATGTTTCTCTATATATAAAGGAGAGAGACACATTTATACACACATATACTTACCTTCATACATATATACATATATTCACACATACATACATACAATATAGTTAAACATTTATTAAGAGTCTATTATATGCCAGGCACTAAGCTAAGCACTGGAGACACAAATCAGAAAAAGACAGTTCCTGCTCTCAAGGATCTTACAATTTAATAGGGGAAGACAATACATAAAGGAACCTGGAAAATTGTGTATTTGGTGGGCAGTAAATGGTGTGGGCAGACACCAGGGGTATCTCATTTCCTGGAACTGAAACTAGGCAGAGCTGCAGATGGGAAGCAGATTGAGCTGGTAAGTCCATCTTCTGCCCTCAATAAAGGAAAGCATTGGGAAGAGTTTAGTACTCTACCTTCCATCCCTTCAATCAGAGGCTGGAGGAGGCTGAAAGAGGTGGTATCCAAGAGCTTGAGCTAGCAGCTTGGTGAAGAAATTAGAAGTGATGAGCTTATCCTGGGAGGGGCAACTTGTTCATGGAGTTGAAACAGGTAGAGGTGCAGATGGAAGTGGATTGCTATACATACATCTTGAAGGAAAAGAGGGATTCTTTGAAGCTGACCTGAGGATGGCATTAACATGGGGAATAGCCAGTGGAAAGGAATGGGTCCAAGAGACGGAGAGCAGTATGGGAGAAAAGAGAGGCTAGTTTGATTGGATCTTTCAGTGTGGGAAAAGGAGTTAATTTATAATGATGTCAGAGAGATCCATTGGAGCAAGACTGTGAAAGACTTTAGAAAAGATGAACTGAGGAGTTTGTGTATAAATTTGAAGAGGGTAGGAGGAGCCTTAGAAAGATTGCTCCTGGTCAAGTAGAATTCCAATGTGCTCATCTTAGCCCTTTTGGTCTTAGCCCACGTGACTGCTTTTTAAGGTTTGTCCCTTTGAGAGAGGAATCTTTATTAAGTGTACAAAATGTGTCCTATGAAATATGGTGTTACAGGCTCAGAAAATGAGCCTCAGAAAAAAATTATTTTGCAGATTATGCTTAGTAGAGAGTTAGGTCTTTCTTTCTGCACCCCATTGCTTGAAGGACAAAAAGTTCAATCTGACCTCTTTAATTTTCTTTCTAAATTTTAGCTACAATTCTTTCACAGCTGTGAATAAATAGTCAAAGGAAGCTATGCAATTTCACTCCTCATCCCAGTTCACCTGTGGGAAATGAGCCTCATCTGAGCTGTTGTGATTCCGCTGATGTTTGCCTTGTGACATAGAATTTTAATTTGGGCTTGTTTTCCCCAGAAAGTGGTACAAAAGGATGTCCAATAGAAGACATTAACACAAATTATATCCTTTTTCCTAAAGCTGCTGGGAAGGCCTTCCCAGGATTCTGAGAGTTCCTCAAGGGCAGGGAGGAAAAGGTATCCTTGACACCCAAAAGGTCTGTTTTGAAATCTGAGAACTACTTAGAGCCACAGTTGTTGTTACAATACTGTTAATAGGAGATGGTATGCTAATTAGTCAGATTAACTAAGTGGCTGAGTCATGCAGTAACCCAGCTCAAAAAGGAAGTGCCCATTTTGAGATGCTAAATGAGAACATAAAGGCAGCCAAGCATGCCATTCTTGAAAGATTGGAAGACTGGTTGTTAATGTAGCAAGTGAATTAAGTTGCGGTGTATTTTTTAATGATGGGGGGTGGGGAGGTATGGATTATCTAGGGAATATTCTGAAGGTAATGCTTTTCCTCCCCATTGTTAGGCAATTCAAATTTAATTTTAAAAGTTTAATTCCATACATCATTTGTATACATGTTGTCGGTATATTTTAGAAAATTTTTTTCTGTTTTCTTTTTAAAAAATTATTACATTTAGTATTTTATTTTCCCACAGTTACCTGTAAAAAAACAATATTTAATATTCATTTTTAGAACTTTGAATTCCAGATTCTCTCCCTTCTTCCCACCCCCAGCCTCCATTGAGAAGGCAAGCAATTTGATATTTAGGTTATACATGTGTAGTCACGCAAAACATATTTCCATATTAGTCATATTGTAAAAGAAAACATAGACCAAAAGAAAAAAAAAACCTCAAGAAAAATAAAGTTAAAAAAAAAAGCATGCTTCAATCTGTATTCAGACACCAACAGTTCTTTCTCTGGAGATGGATAGCATTTTTCATCATAAGCCCTTCAGAGCTGTCTTGGATCATTTTATTGCTGAGTACAGCTAAATCATTCAGAGTGGATCATCTTACAATATTGCTGCTACTGTGTACACAGTGCATTTCACTTTGTATCAGCTCATGGAAGTCTTTCCAGGTTTTTCTGAGAGCATTCTGATCATCCTTTCTTGTGGTACAGTAGTATTCCATCTTAAGCACATACCACAGTTTGTTCAGCCATTCCACAATTGATGGGTATCCCTTCAATTTCCAATTCTTTGCCACCAAAAAAGAGCTGCTATAAATTTTTTTTGTACATAGATCCTTTTCCTTTTTGTTTTTTGTCTCTTTTGGGATACAGACCTAGTTGTGGTATTGCTAGATGAAGGGGTATGCATGGCTTTATAGCGCTTTGGGCATAATTCCAAATTGTTCTACAAATGGTTGAATCAGTTCACAATTCCACCAACACAGTACATTAATGTCCCATTTTTCCCACATCCCCTCCAACATTTGTCATTTTCCTTATCTGTCCTATTAGCCAATCTAATAGGTATGAGTTAGTACCTCAAAATTATTTTAATTTGCATGTCTCCAATCAATAGTGAGTTAGAGCATTTTTATATGATGACTACAGATAGCTTTGATTATTTCACCTGAAAACTGTTCATATATTTTGATAATTTATCAATTGGAGAATGGCTGCAACTTTTATAAGTTTAACTCAGTTCTCTATATGTTTGAGAATGAAGCCTTTGTCAGAGAAACTTGTTTCAAAATTGTTTCACAGTTACTGTTGCTGACTATATTTTCCTCCATCCTATTCCCCCCACCTTGTTTATTCTATTCTCTCTCCTTTCACCTTGTCCCTCAAAAGTGTTTTGCTTCTGGCTATCCCCTCCTCCAATCTGCCCTCCCTTCTATCACCCTACCCCTTCTCTTATCCCCTTTCTTTCCTACTTTCTTGTAGGGTAAGATAGATTCCTATACCCAATTAAGTGTTTAAGTTATTCCCTCTTTGAGCTTGTTCTGATGAGAGTAAGGTTCATTGACTCCCCTCTTCCCTTCCACTATAAAAGTTTTTTCTTGCCTCTTTTCTATGAGATATTTTACCCCATTCTGCCTCTCCCTTTCTCCCAGTATATTCCTCTCTCATCCCTTAATTTTATTTTTTTAGATGTCATCCCTTCATATTCAACTCACAACTGTGCCCTCTGTCTATATATGCTCCTTCTAACTGCCCTAATAATGAGAAAGTTCTTACGAGTTACAGTATCATCTTCCCATGGAGGAATGTTAACAGTTTAACCTTAGTAAGTCCCTAATGATTTCCCTTTCCTATTTACCTCTTCATGCTTCTCTTGAGTCTTGTATTTGAAAATCATATTTTCTATTCTGCTCTGGTCTTTTCATCAAGAATGCTTGAAAGTCCTTTATTTCATTGAATATCCATTTTTCACTCTAAGGGATTATATGCACTTTTGCTGGATAGGTGATTCTTGGTTGTATTCCTAGCTCCTTCACCCTATGGAATATCACATTCCAAGCCCTCTAATCCTTTAATGTAAAAGCTGCTAAATCTTGTGTTATCCTCACTGTGGCTCCAATATTTGAATTGTTTCTTTCAGGCTGCCTGCAATATTTTCTCCTTGACCTGGGAGCTCTGAATTTGGCTATGATATTCCTGAGAGTTTTCATTTTGGGACCCCTTTCAGGAGATGATAGGTGAATTCTTTCAGTTTCTGTTTTATCCTCTGGTTCTAGAATATCAGGGCAGTTTTCCTTGATAATTTCTCGAAAGATGATGTCTAGGCTTTTTTATTTTTTTTTTTGATCATGGCTTTCATGTAGTCCAATAATTTTTTTACAATTTTCTCTCCTGGATCTATTTTCCAGGTCAGTTGTTTTCCAATGAGATATTTAACATTGTCTTCTATTTTTTCATTCCTTTGATTTTGTTTTATTGTTTCTTGACTTCTCATAGTCATTAGCTTCCATTTGCTCCATTCTAATTTTTAAGGAATTAATTTAATTTTAATTAATTAAATTAATTAATTTAATTTTTAAGTGAGGTTTTATATCTACTTTTCCATTTGGCCAATTCTACTTTTTAAGGAGTTTTTTTCTTTAATGAATTTTTGTGCCTCTTTCTCCATTTGGCCAATTCTGCTTTTAAAGCATTCTTTTCCTCAATGGCTTTTTGGACCTCTTTTACCATTTGGCTTAGTCTGTTTTTTAAGGTGTTATTTTCTTCAGTTTTTTTGTGTGTCTCCTTTACCAAGCTAATGACTCATTTTTCATGATTTTCTTGTGTTGCTCCTATTTCTCTTCCCAATTTTTCCTCTACCTCTCTTGCTTGATTTTCAAAATCCTTTCTGAGCTCTTCCATGGCCTGAGACCAATTCATATTTTTCTTCAAGGCTTTGGATATAGGAGCTTTGACTCTGTTTTCTTCTTCTGAGTGTATGTTTTGATCTTCCTTGTCACCATAGTAACTTTCTATGGTCAGAATTTTTTTCTGTTGGTTATTCACTTTCCCAGACTATTTCTTGACTTTTAACTGTTTGTTAAAGTAGGGCTCTGCTTCTAGAGTGGAGGGAGTACTGTCCCAAGCTTCAGGGGTTTTGTGTAGCTGTTTTCAGAGATACTTCTAGGGACCTGTAAGTTTTCAGTTCTTCCAAGGGGGTATGATCTAAGGAGAGGTGTATTTACTCTCTCTTGGCTTGTACTCTGGTCTGTGAGTGACCACAAGCACTCTTTTCTACCCTGGAACTATGAGAAGAGTCCTTGCTCCATTGCAGCTGCAAGCTCAGGTGTACTTATGCTTCTCCTCACCCAGACTGCCACTCAGGACTGTGACCTGGATCTGAGTATGGACAAAGCAACAGAATTCTGCCTCAGTGCTAGTAAGGAGACTCCTGTAATCTCCTTCTGACCAGTTGTGCAACCCCATACTGCCGGAGGTCTGAGAACCCTAGAAGGAGCTTCTGCCAATGCTGATTCAGTAGCTCCCAAGGCTTGCTGCTGGTTTGCTGGGTCAGGGGCTACATTGTATTGTTTTGAAGATCAAATGAGATAAAACATATAAAGCATTTTGTTACTCTTAAACACACACATAGATATATTTGTATATTATTATTATTAGCAATTATATTTCTGTGGTAACTCTCCACTCCCTGGGGCTTGTCATATTAGTTTGGATACTGATTGGCTTAGTCTACTGCAACTCAGAACTCCTGAACTCAAGCTATTAGCCTCAGCCTGCTAGGTAGCAGGAGTAACCCTTGGCTCAAAGTGACAATTATATGGAACTCTTTCCTCAAGGAACTCACATTGTACTGGAATGCTATAACTGTTAAGTGTGTGTGTGTGTGGGGGGGTGTGCTGATATGTTTTTGCCCATGTAGATTATGGATCTGTCTAGATGTAGTTTGCAGGGAGGCAAAAATAGACATCTCTAGACTCTCCTCCTGCCCCTCACCTGCTTTTTTCTCCAAGGGAGACTTTCCTTCCAGGAAAGGAAGGAGAAGGTTGAGACTAGAGGTTAGCTACCCTGCTTTAGTTAGAGAGAAGGGGTATCAGGCTAGAATTATATCTATCAGTTCCCTTAAAAATTGTTGATCTAGGGGAAGTAATTTTTAGATTTAAGCTAAATTCTTGATTGCTATTCCTTAATAGGAAAGTAGTGGCATAAGTTATACATCCAAGCTGTATGACCACTTAATTTAAGCTTTAGATTCATCATATGACAGGTTGGAGTAATAATACTCAGACTCCACTACATAAGTTTACTGTAATAAAGGTGTTTTGACAACCTTAAAGCACCTTATAAATGTGAGTTACAATGTAGTTAGAGTAGAAACAAAGTTTACCTGAATATAATTTCTATTCTGTTTTAAAGTCAAACCAGCCTTATGTAATTTGGTATTGTTATTTAAGTCAATAGCAAAATAAGAATCAGAGAGAGGAAACATAGGAGAACACATACCAAACAATACAGATTGAAAGAGTTCTGTCTTTGGGAGCCATATAACTTAGCTCAACCAAAAGAGTCTTATATTTCACCCAAGGGGAAATTCCCAGAAGTCTCTAGTGTAGCAAGCTACACTAGGGATAGGGACATTGTAGAACCAGTCAACTTCTTCCCAGAGTCTTTCTCTTTCCAGAGCCCTGAAGATGGGCTGGAATTGTGTATTCTTTTTTTCTCTCCCCATTCTCACCAACTTCACCTTTGGAGGCATTGAATAATAAATCTCCACCAATGAGGAGAAAGTCCTGTAAAATTGGCCTTTTGAACCTAAGGTTACAGGGCTTACATGTGTGTATCTCTATTATGCCCTGCTGCAATAAACATTTATTAAGTACCTAGTATGCTCAATAGAGACAGCTAGGTGATTCAGTGGATGGAGCACTGGGCCTAGAGTCAGGCCTGAATTCAAATCCAGCCTCAACACTTAACTAGCTTGTGACCCTGGACAAGTCACTTGACCTCTATTTGTCTTAATTCACTGGAAAAAGAAATGGCAAACCACTCCAGTATCTTTGCCAAGCAAATCATATGGACGGCATTGGCATGCTATGGTCCATGGGGTCCTGAAGAGTTGGACACGACTGAACAGCAATAATATGCTCATTATACTGTGTTAGTGCTGGTGGAGATACAAGGATAAACAAGACTGAATTCCTGCCTTTAAGTAGCTTACAGAGTAGTTGTTTTGTATGGAACATATTAGTGAGATATATGCACAGAAAAACAATTAGAATATAATTGTATGAGAATATTAAATGCTATGAGGTCAAATTCTGTTCCTATTATAATAGCTGACATTTATATTGTCTTTAAGATATACCGAGTTTTCCATACATTTGCCTTATTTGTTTTTTGCAATAACCCATATAGGTAGGTTCTAGCAGTATTATCCTCATTTTACAGAGGTACAAACTGTGATACAGAGACATAAGCTAAGTTACCTTGGCTACAACAGCAAGTGGAATAGAATCCAGGTCTTCCTGACTTTAATTCCAATTCTCCTTTCACTGTATCATATTAAAACAGAAAGAACACTGACTTAATAATCAGAAGATCTAGGTCCAAATCCTGGGTCTGCCATTTGGCATCTTTTCTTTATTTATCTGTGTATATGTTGAATTCCTCAGTCAAAGCCAAAATCCTTGAGAGCATTATATTGCTTCTCCTCTCCTCTCCTCTCCTCTCCCCCTCCCTTTCCCTCTTCCCCTTCCCCTTTCCCTCCCCCCCTTCCCCCTTCCTTTCTTTTCTTTCCTTTCTTTTTGGCTTTGTATTCCTTACCTCTAGCACAGTACCTTCCCTATAGGTTTATTCCCCCTCCCCTCCCCCCAGACCTCTGATCTCATCAATGTGAAGAGCTCCCTGGTATGTAAACTCCCTTCATGGATACAGATAAACAACTCATCTGTAACTCAGTCTTGAGAGTTGCCTCTGGTCCTGAGAAGGTTAAGTGCTTTGCCTATGGTTGGACAGTTAAAATCAGCTCTCTCTGAATTCACATAGAAGAAACTTAATAAACATTTGCTGAACTGAATTGGCTTGAATACACTTTTAGCCAGAATGGCTTGAATTGCTAGCAGTCTGGAAGTTTTCCAATTTCTCTCCCTAGGAATGAGCAAGTTTCCATCTATGTGCCATTTCCCCAAAACCAAGGAAAAAAAGATGAGAAGGAATCCTCATAAAAAACAGTAGGTACTACTGAACTAAGCAAAGAGATTAAAGAGGGAATAGGATAAGGCTCATAGATTGTGATTAGAGGGTCAGTGACCATTTACCAGCCTCTCAATAGCTCTCCTACTAGTTTTCCATAGTGTCTGAAATTTCTATTGTCAGAGTCACTCCTCTCAGTTAAGGCATTGTGTTTCCAGAAGAGCCCTGCTAAAGTAAAGTGCATATTGGTATTTAGGAAGGATAATTCTTTACCCTATTGCTTCTAAACTTCTTGCAAGGGAAAAACACTTTCCTGGAGCTTCTGAAGCAAAATTTTCTATAACTTATTTGGTGGTGGTGTTCAGCCATTTCAGTCATGACCACATTCATGACCCCATTTGGGGTTTCCTAGGCAAACATACTGCAGTGGTTTGCCATTTCCTTCTCCAGCTCATTTTACAGATGAAGAGACTGAAGAGAACAGCCTTAAGTGACTTGTCCAGGGTTACACAGCTAGTAAATGTCTGAGGCCAGATTTGAACTTAGATTTTCCTGTGTGTCACCTAGCTGTTCCACTTACTTGGTAATAATATCAAATAACATAAGTCTGGTTTGACTTAAAAACAAATAGAAATTATATTTTTAGGTAAGCTTTTTTTCTACTCTAACTACATTGTAACTCACATTTATAGGATGCTTTGAGGTTTTCAAAACATTTTCATTACAGCAAACCTATGAAGTGGTTAGTCTAAGTATTATTACTCTAACATGTCATATGATGAACCTAAGGCTTAAATTAAGTGTTCATACAACTAGTGAGTATTAGAGTCAAGATTTGAACCCAGATCTCTCATGATTTTAAGTCCAAAACTCTTTCCATTGTACCATACTACCTCTTTAATAAAAGCATAGTATCAAGAATAAGAAGGTTACTCCTGCACTACATCCTATGACCTATAATATATGAGCGTCTGGTTGCATGTTTTGTCCTGGTCAGGTTACATTTCATGTACTGTGTTCAGTTCTGGGCACATTTTAGGAAGGATGTTAATGAGCTGGAAAATATTTGGAGGAGGCTGACTAGAATGGCAGAGATTAAGGATCATACAAGTGAGAAGTGCTTGAAAGAATTAGGAATGTGTACCCTCCAGAAGAGGTGGACATGATAGATGTCCAGTTATTGGAAGGCTGTCATATGACAGAGGGATTAGATTAGATTTCAGATGGCAGAACTGGGATCAAAGAAGAAAATTCAGGCTTAATTGGGGAGCGGGAAGCACTTTAGCAATTAGAGATATTCAAAACTAGGATTGTCTGCCTGAGGGTGCAGTGTACTCCACCATTAGAGGTGATCAAACAAAGACTGGATGATCACTTTTCCAGAATGTTGTAGAGATTCTTTTTCATGTATGTGGTCTACATTGCCTTTGAGGTTCTTTTCTGCCCTCAGATTCTATTATTCTATGGGGAAAAGAGGTTATACTTTTTCCATTTGGCTCAAGAGGAATTGGTGGTCTTGGATATGGGGTTGATTTTATTTCAATGACAGAAAAAACAAATCCTAACAATTAGGAAAGTCCAAAGTAAAATGAGCTGCCTCAGGAACTGGGGGGTTGCTGGTTATTTTATTCCTTGATAAAATGTAAACTCCTTAAGGATTGAGACTGTGCCAGGAATATTGTGGGGGAGGGGAGATATGTTGGGAGGGCTGCCTTAGTAGAAGATCTTGAGGATCTATACTCTCCCCCTGGTAGAGGACTGAAAGGAGGGAAGGGAACAGCTGAAGGGGAGGGGAAGCATCTCAAAGCCAAACTTCATCCATTCCATAACTTTTTATAGGACCATCCCTCAATGGAGAGGGAGGGTGCCATGCAGGTGTTGAGTCATCAGAAAGCTTTATTAGGGAGTTTGGTAGTCTTCCAATTTCACCTGCCAACTGGTTCTCACTGCAGGAGGGCTTATATTTATAGAGCTCATTCCACACTTCAAAAATACAAAGATAGTTAGAGAATAAGAACATTTCTTCTGAACTTTTCATTTAGCTTCTTTGCTGCTTAAGGTCCAGAGAAAGGAGTTATTGAGAATTGAGAGGGAGTGATGGGGAGCATGGGAAATATCATTAGGCTCCAAATGCAATTTGTAGTAATGGTCAATTTGTTGGTGCAAATCACTTAACCTCTGTTTGCTTCCTCAACTGTAAAATGGGGATAAATAATAGCACCTTCCTCCCAGGGTTGTTGTAAGGATCAAACGAATAATACTTTTAAAGTGTTTAGCACACATAGTAGGTGTTATATAAAGGCTAGCTAGCTAAATAGCTAGTAGTAGTAGTATTTTCTATTTCAAATTTTCCTTCAAAAGCACTTTGAAGTTTGATTATTTAGCTGGAAACATACATGGAGACAGACCAGCAGTGGACTTAGAATACAAAATGCTAGAGTTGGAAGGGGATTGAAGGGTCATCTAGTCCAACTCACTCATTTTTTTTTTTTTGCAATCATGTAAAACATTTCCATATTAGTCATTTTGCACAAGAAGACTCAAACAAACAAACAAAAAAAAAAGAAAGTGAAAAATAGTATGCTTTGGTCTGTATTTAGACAGCATCAGTTTTTACTCTGGAGGAGGATACGATGCTTCATCATGAGTCCTTTGATATTGTTCTGGATCATTATGTTGCTGAGAAGAGCTAAGTCATTCAGTTCTTCATTGTTACTATCTTGCTGTTGCTATGTACAATCTTCTCCTGGTTCTGCTTACTTCACTTTGCATCAGTTCATGTTAAGTCTTTCCAGGTTTTTCAGAAATCATTCTGCTTGTCATTTCTTTTTTTTTTTCTGTAGCACTTTAAGTTTTTTTAAATTAATTAATTTATTTTTAGTTTTCAACATTCACTCCCACAAGATTTTGAGTTCTAAATTTTCTCCCCACCTTATCCCTCCCCCCACTCCAAAATGGCATGCATTCTGAATATCCCTAATCTGCCTTCCCTTCTATCTCTCCCCCCTTCTCTTATCCCCTTCCCTTTCAATTTTCCTGTAGGGCAGGATAGATTTCTATACCCCATTTCCTGTATATCTTATTTCCCATTTGCATGTGAAAACAAATTGTTTTTATCTTTTGTTTTTAAAATTTTGGGTTCCAAATTTTCTCCCTTCCTCCCTCCCCACCCACCCACCCTCATTGAGAAGGCAAGCAACTCGATACAGTTTATACATGTGTGGTCATGCAAAACACTTCCATGGTAGTCATGTTGTGAAAAACTAAGTATATTTCCCTTCATCCTATCCCGCCACCCCCATTTATTCTATTTTCTCTTTTGACCCTGTCCCTCTCTAGAAGTGTTTGCTTTTGACTACCCCCTCCCCGAATCTGCCTTCCCCTCTATCATCCTCCTGCTCTCTTGTCCCCTTCCCCCCCTATTTTCTGTAGGGTAAGATAGATTTCCATACCCAATTGAGTGTGCATGTTATTCTCTCCTTAAGTCAAATCCAATGAGGATGAGATTCACTCATTTCCTCTCACCTTCCCCCCATTTCCCCTCCACTGTAAAAGCCTTTTATTGTCTGTTTTATGTGAGATAATTTACCCCTTTCTACCTCTCCCTTTCTCCTTCTCTCAGTATAATCTTCTCCCACACCTTAATTTTATTCTCTAGATATCACCCCTTCATCTTCAAGTCACCCTGTGCCCGCTATCTATCTATCTATCTATCTATACATATATACATACATATACAGATATAGATATAGATATAGATATAATTTTTCCCTCCAACTACTCTAATGTTGACAAAGGACTTGTGAGTTACAAATATCATGTTTCCGTGCAGAATGTAAACAGTTCAACCTTAATAAGTGTCTTATAATTTCCTGCTTACCTCTTCATGTTTCTCTTGAGTCTTGTATCTGAAAGTCAAATTTTTTGTTCAGCTCTGGTCTTTTCATCAAGAATGCTTGAAAGTCCTCTATTTCACTGAATATCCATTTTTTTCCCCGAGGGATTATGTTCAGTTTTGCTGGGTAGGTGATTCTTGGTTGTAATCTTATCTCCTTTGCCCTCTGGAATGTTATATTCCAAGCCCTCCAGTCCCTTAATATAGAAGCTGCTAAATCTTGTGTTGTCCTGATTGTGTTTCCACAATACTTGAATTGTTTCTTTCTGGCTGCTAGCAATATTTTCTCCTTGACCTAGGAACTCTAGAATTTAGCTGCAATATTCCTAGGAGTTTTCCTTTGGGGATCTCTTTCAGGAGGTGATCAGTGGATTCTTTCCATTTCTATTTTGCCCTCTAGTTCTAGAATAGCAGGGCAGTTTTCCTTGATCATTTCTTGAAAGATGATGTTTAAGCTCTTTTTTTGATCATGGCTTTCAGATAGTCCAATAATTTTTAAATTCTCTCTCCTGGATCTATTTTCCAGGTCAGTTGTTTTTCCAATGAGATATTTCACATCATTTTCTATTTTTACATTCTTTTGAATTTGTTTTACAGTGTCTTGGTTTCTCATAAAGTCACCAGCTTCCAATTGCTCCATTCTAATTTTTAAGGAAGTAGTTTCTTCAGTGAGCTTTTGGACTTCCTTTTCCATTTGGACAATTCTGCTTTTTAGGGCATTCTTCTCCTCATTGGCTTTTTGGACCTCTTTTGGTTAGGTTATTTTTTAAGGTGTTATTTTCTTCAGTATTTTTTTGGGTCTCCTTTAGCAGGCTGTTGACTTGTTTTTCATGATTTTCTTGCATCACTCTCAGTTTTTCTTCTACTTCTCTTACTTGCTTCTCAAAATCCTTTTTTAGCTCTTCCATGGCCTGGGACCAATTCATATTTTTCTTGGAGGCTTTGGATGTAAGAGCTTTGACTATGTTGTCTTCTTCTGGTTGTGTATTTTGATCTTCTTTGTTACCAAAGAAAGATTCTAGGGTCTGATTCTTTTTGCGCTGCTTGCTCATGATCCCAGCCAATTACTTGAGTTATAAACTCTTTGTTAAGGTAGGGGTCTGCTTCCAGTGTGGAGAATGTACTGTCACAAGCTTCAGGGGTTTTGTGCAGCTTTCAGAGATACTTCTAGGGACCTGAAAATTTTCAGTTTTTCCAAGGTGTTATGATCAAGGACAAGGTGTTCACTCTTTTCCTGGCCTGTGCTCTGGTCTACGAGTGACCACAAGTACTCTTTTCTGTCTTGGAACTGTGAGGAGGATTTCCTCTCCACAGCCACTACAAGCTCCACCACACCAGCACTACTCCTTGCCCCAGGACCACCACTCAGGACTGTGACCCAGACCCAAGCATGGGCAAAGCAAGAGAATCCTGCACCAGCAGAGAGATCCCTGTAATCTCCCTCTGATCAGCCACTGGATTCCCCCTCAGTCTGTGGGCCAAAAGCTAAGCTCCAGAAACCACAGCCACCCTAGGGCCTCGCTTGGCACCCCGCACCTCTCTCTCACTGCAGACACAGATTTTTCCAACTGACCTTCTAAGTTGTCTTGGGGGTTCATGGGTTGAGAAGTCTGGAATCTGCCACAGCTGCCCGGGATTCAGTCCTCTGAGGCCTGCTCCAGGTTCACTGAGGCCTGCCTTGCCTGAGTACCCATGCTGAATAGCGTTCTTCTCCCAGCCCAGCATGATATACCTTTCTGATCAACCATCCAGGTTGTCTTGGGCTGGAAATTTGTTTCACTCTGTCTTTTTGTGGGTTCTGCTGCTTTAGAATTTGTTTAGAGCCATTTTTTACGGGTATTTGGAGGGGTTTGGGGGAGAGCTCAAACAAGTCATTGCTTTTACTCCGCCATCTTGGTTCTGCCCCCTTCCCAACTCACTCATTTTAAAAATGAGAAAATAGTGTAAACTGTGTGAGAAAGGAGTGTTAACTGCTTTGGTCAAGTCACCGAGCTACTAAGTGGACAAGTTGGGACTCAAAATTAGGTCTTTTGATTCCAAGTCCTCTCCTCTACACCATCTTTCTCTTCATTTTTATTCTCTGTCATATTGCCAAATCTGTACCTATTTAGTTCATTCATACAGTTTCTTTTGCAAGAACATAGCCAACTGAGTCAGGACAACATTGCTGTGAACCTCAGGAGGGTGGAGTGGAGGGACCAGTCTGACATGGAGTCATGTAAAACCTGGGCCCAGACCCAGCCTCTGGAACCTTCTAGGGTGATCCTGGATGGGTCACTTCAAGGTTTTGGATTTCAGTTTTTTCATCTATAAAAAGAAGATAATAAAACAGATTATCTTAACACACAGGTATGTTGTAAAAATCAAATAAAATACTATATGCAAACCACCTAATATACCTTAAAGTGTTACATCGATATCATACTGTTATATAAGTCAAGACTGGTCCTATAATGACCAAGTCATTCCAGGGCTGAACAGTCTTTTTAAAGAAAATACTTATTAGTTGCTTTGATCTGGTTAAAAAAAGCAACCAAATTCCCTCTTGTGCCCTCTCTCCTGGCTTGCCTATGCTGCTGACTTTGGATTCCATTGTCTCTTCTAGTGTCCCAACAAACTCCAGCCCTTGGCTTCATCTGGTCCCTTCCCCTGGGGTAAATTGAATCCAATTGTTTCAAGGCCCTGCTTTCAGTCAAGACCCTGCCTTGCTTTCCCTGAAGGTTTTTCAGGGAATTCTCTTCATGCTTGTGAAAATCCCTAGCTGCCCTACTAAAGATCTACTCCAAATTACAGAGTTAGGCCATCTCCAGCACTGCATGTGGTAGGAGATAGAATACTATTCAGGCACAATAGTTCCTCCTGGTTCAATGTATAAATTCTTTTTAGGTATTAGGATCCCACTTGGTAAATTGCAGCTTCCAGGGAGTAAATCCAACCTCCTGGGAAGATTCACTTCCCTTCTCGGCAGTATTTCATCTACCCTAGCACATCAGAGAAGCCTGCCTGTGATTAGTGATGATCATTTTGATGACAACCAACATTTATTGAAAGAAGAATAGAAGATGACAGAGTGTGGAAGACTCAAGTAGGAAACAGCAATAAATCCTGTCTTTGTAGGTTAGGCTAAATCTAGTTGGTGCTACCCTCCCTTCTCCCTGGGCTGCCTTATAGAAGGCCAAGTGAGAACTATGTATGGGGCAGCACACTACTCAGATGAGATCCAGAGAATAACATCCAGTTCTGGGAACCACATTTTAGTAAGGACTCTGATTCATAACCTATAGTTATAACCTATAACCTATAGTTTGTTTAGAGACAGTTGATTGGGATGACAAAGGCATTCAAAGTGATGCCCTTAGAAGATCTGCTGAAGGAACTTGGGAGGTTTAGTATGAATAAGATAAAACTTGGTGGGAGGGTTGAAATGAAATTATCAGTCTTCAAATCATAGAATGTCAAAGTTGAAAGGAACCTCAGAGATCATTTAATTCAACCCGTACCTAAATAAGAATTCTACCTGCAATTATCATAGGATTCTAAATTTAGAGCTTGAAGGGATCTCAGACATTATTTCATCTAACTTTTTCATCTTACAGATAAGGAAACTGATGCCCAGAAAGGATAAGTGATGTGCCCCCTGACAAATGGTCATTTAGCATCTGCTTGAAGAGACCCATTACATTGTGATGGAGGGCATACTATTCATATAATATTATTATATTATTATATTAGTATTATCACATACTTATCTTTTTGAGAGAATTCAGGTAGAAATGGTCCTGGGGTAGATCTCTAATGTGCTTTTAAAAATGTTTGGCAAAGTACAGGTGGCTAAAATAGTTGTTTTTTGTACTTGAATACAAATATTGTGATGTAAATTCATTCCCAACCTCCTTCCTGAAAGTATCTTACAACAACTCTAGGTAACAGATGGGAAAATGGGGATGATATTTATCCTGTTCCCACATCATTTTGATCTTTTTTCTGCTAAATCTCTATATTTTGGACACTTTTCATTCCATGAAGCTTGGAGATTCTGAGTATTTGTGGTAACATCTATTGAAAACATTGTTGTCAAATGTTTAGGGATAAATGTTATGTTTGGGTGATTCTGGTCAACGGTTTTTACCAGTGGTAATGCTCCAGTTTCAGTCCTCTTCATATGTTAATTCTCAAGAGTATTTTGAGGGCTGCATTTTTAGGAAGAATATTTGCCATCAGTTTGTTTATGAAAGATAGGGAGCTTCTTATGTATAATTCTGATCAAGAGGTCATGTCTTGTTATGCATTTGGTAGGCATAAAATTTGAGTAATCGTGAGACACATGCACATTTTCTGCTATTTTTTTATAATCCACATGGATCATAAATCAGGCTCTTAAAAATAAATGATTAAATAATCTTTTTGTAATTTCTGATGACAAGGAAAAACCTGATCTTGGATTGCCATCATAAACCCCCTCAGTTTCTAGAAACAAATCCACATGACTTAGTCATTTGCTTGATGTTTCTTTGTTAATACATCATCAGTAAAACTCATATGGGTGTCACCCATGGAGGGACTTTCAATTCCACACTTAGATCTTAGCTGTTTCATAGGCTTCATCTAGGGATAAATAATTTTCATTTTATCTTCAACAAATCCAACGTATACCTAAAAATAACAATAATAAGAACTAGGATATACATAGCTTTTTAAGGTTTTCAAAGCACTTTATAAACATAATTTTATTCTCGCAATAATCCTGGGAGGTAGGTTCTATTGAATTTATCTCCACTTTATAGATGAGGAAAGGAAGGGGCAGAGGTTAAATGTCTTGCTTAGGATCACACAGCTAGTAAATGTCTATGGTTGGATTTGAATTCCTATGTTCTTGACTTGAGGCCCAGTGCTCTATCCACTCTGATACCGAGCTACCTCTCTTGTCAGCCTATTATACCTGTTATCAACCTTTGCTACTGCTGGGTAAAATAACGTCTGTTTGTTCCAAAAGTATTTCTGTAGGTTTTTAAAAATGTTTATCATGTGCTCTAGGAATATCTATCAATCTTCTTCCTTTTTTTTTTCAGTCAAGGCTGTGTTAATCTTTCTTTAGGGGTCTAAGGGATCTGAGTTTGTTAATAAAGCATATGTTTTAGTTAGAATACTTTCCACATTTGTTATTGTTCATTTAATAGCTGCAAATGTGCATGTTAAGCTTGGTGTTGTGTAGGTGCCTGTTGCTTTAAAGATATTCTTCCAATTAAACTTTGATTCAGTATTCTCTTAAATACACAGCCACAGCTCTAGCCTTGATAATTTTAGGCTTGGTCTCTCTGGCCTAGAGCAGAACAAGGTATTTGTAAATATCATATTTGGTTATTATTGTTATTATTCTTAATTATTCTTCTCATTAACATCATCTTATTCTTTTCATCTTTTCAATTATAGAAATAGTCTTAGGGCAAGTTACTTTTCTGCAATTATTCTTTTATATTTAATGTTCTATGAACTCTCACACAAGTGGACAAAATACTTGTTTTTTTAATTGAATAAAATGTTCACATATTAACCAATTTTCTGGAGGCTCACAGAAAGCCTTGGTAAACTCCAGTAGCAGATAAGATAATGAGGATGATGCAGACCTCAGCTTGTTTCAACATGGTTTTGATTTCTTCTACTCTTAAAATTATACTTATTTAAATTGTTGTAATGATATTTATTCTGTTATTTAAATTATTCTTCAAATGCTTAAACATAGTTGTCACATTCTGTCTAGGTCTTTTCTTCCCTAGGCTAAACATACTCAGATCCTTAAACCTGTCTCAGTCAGTCAACAAAGCACC
The DNA here is from genome assembly GCF_900497805.2 of Vombatus ursinus. NCBI lineage: Eukaryota > Metazoa > Chordata > Mammalia > Diprotodontia > Vombatidae > Vombatus > Vombatus ursinus. The sequence continues at coordinate 63,638,371 of NW_020954590.1, forward strand.
TTCTATGTGCCAAACAGTGTGATAAGCCTGGGAATTTACAGGAAGGCAAAAGACAATCCCTGTCTCAAGGACCTCACAGACTAACAGGAGAGGCAACACGCAAACCATTACATACCAACAAGCTCTACAGGGTAATTGGAGATAATCAACGGAAGGAAGAAACCAGAATTAAGGGGCAATGAGAAGGGCTTCTTGTAGAAGGTGGAGTTTTAGCTGGGACTTGAAGGAAGCCAGAGAAGCCAGGAAGCAGAGATGGAGAGGAAATACATTCTAGGCATGAGGAAGAGCCAGCCAACGAAAATGCTCAGACAGGACTTGGAGCTTCTTGTTTGAGGAATGGCAATGAGGCTAGTGTCACTGGATTGCAGAGTACTTGGGGAAGGGGAAAGAAGGTGATATAAGGTATAAAAAAGAGTGGAAAGGGAGGGGAGGGGCCTGGATGGAATACTATATATGCTATAAGAATAAGCTATAGGAAATGATGAGCTCAATGATTTTAGAAAAACATGGAAAGACTTGCACAAAATAATGAAGAGCAAAATGAACAGAACCAGGAAAACATTGTATACAGGAACAGCAATATTGTTTTAAGAATAACTTTGAGCAAATAAATGATTTTGTCCATTATGAATACCTGAATTAACTATAAAGGACCTATGAAGAAAGTTGTTATCTATATCCAAAGAAAGAAATGATAAATAGAAGTAGGTGTAGAATAATTTTACATATATGTATACATAGATACATATATAGTATGTGTATATATATACACATATAAATGTATATATTATATATATAATTTGTGAATATGGTAATCACCTCTAGGGTGGGGGAGAAGAAAAAAAGATAAAAAATTACATGTTAATTTTGTTGTATATTTGAAAGAAATAGCAAGTTGTGTATAGTAGATTTGTAGTTTTCTGTACAATCTTTTTTATTGTACTATGTTGTGGAAATGCTTGTTTTATTCTATAAATTAAAAATAAAATAAAAAACTCAAATAGGATTGTAAGTTGATTCTGAAGGTGACAGGGAGCTATTGGTGTTTATTGAAGGTGGGGAGGCAGGGCAGGTGGGAAGGGACGCAGGTTGGGATGTGACATGGTCAGACGTGCTTTAAGAAGATCATTTTGGCAGCTGAGAGAAGGATGAACTAGAGTGGGGAGAGACTCCAGGCAGAGAGACCAACCAGAATGCTTTCCTATTAGTCTAGGAGTGAGGTGATGAGGGACTGTCCCAGTGGGGTGGCAGAGTTAGAGGAGAAAGGGGGGAGTATATGAGAGATGTTACAAAGTAAAATTGTTAGGACTTGACAACAGATTAGATATAGTAGGGTAGGGGAACTGGGGAATTGATCATGATAGGTTGTAAGTCTTGTTCACTCAGGGAAAGATACCCTTGAGAGCAAGTTATAAGGAGGGGAGGGTTTGGGAGGAAAGATAATGAATTCAGTTTTGTACATACTGGGTTTAAGATGGCTACAGTCTCTCTAGTTTTAGATGTCCAATAGGCAGTATCTATTTGGGAAGTCACTCAATTTTCTTAGGTCCTCGTCTATAAAATGAAAGAGTTGGAATAGATGGTCTTTGAGATCCCTTTGAATTCTCAATCTATGATCACAGGATTATACGACCCTATGATGTGATGTTCGTAAGACTTTCCTTGTTCAGGCCATAATGGACAACCTATACAAAGATGTGGAGATGGGGGATAAAATGTTAGCCATAACAAACAGTTACATAGGCTAGTTTGTCTCAACAATACGACAATCAATCAACAAGGATTTGTTTAGCTCCCACATAGTGCCAAGAATTTTACCTGCCTTTCCTCTCTCTTGATCCTTACTTTAATGCCCACCACCATGCTTCCCACTGGATTTCCTCATATGTGAATGTATTCTCAATATTTTATGGTATTCTATCACTCATTTTTTCCTATTCTGTCCTTTTTAAAATACTATATGGCCTATATTCTAGTCATTTGTTCCAACATACCAAGTCTTAGTGATGTATACAAAATCATATTTCCCTGAAGATCTCCAGTTCACCTTTTTTATTGCCTGTACTTTATGCATTCATTATAGGCATCTGAGACTATGTATTTTATTGTTGTCTATCTTCTTGCATACTGCTTCCTGTGAATTACTGGTTCTCTCTACTGATATCATTCTTCTTATACTGTGCCTGCTATGCTCTAGTATATGGTTTGTTAGCTATATGTGGAAAATTTTCTTCTTCCCTCCAATTTCAGGTTAAAGACATATTGATCAGCATCACAAATCTCTAGGCTATATCCACATCTATCTATCTATCTATCTATCTATCTATCTATCTATCTATCTATCTATCTATCTATC
>NW_020954590.1:63640736-63743053 GCF_900497805.2 Vombatus ursinus
ATCTATCTATCTATCTATCTATCTATCTATCTATCTATCTATCTATCATCTACCTACACACACACATACACACATATTTAAATGGCTCTCATTAGGTTCATTCCACCTCTGGTCAAAATGTCCATCATTCTTATTTTGTATGTTAGGGTCCAGAAATTTTATTCTCAAATATTATTTTCTTGAATAGCTTTGACACTTTTCTGGCTCCCTATTCAATTCCCAAATTTGCCTTTTTCTTTTGATTCTTCTGTTTTCAATTAACAGTGTCAACTAAAACACTATGTTGGTCCCCAACATCTTCCTTTTATTGTCTTGGACTTGATAATTCTCATTTATAATTTAGGCTGACAAACATTGGCAGGCTCAATTTGGGAAGGCAGTGTGCCTCTCTATTGTTCAGGTCAGGCTGACACATGACTTCCTACTTTAGAATCCACCTGTAGCAGGAATTCACCATCTTCAGTTACTTCTGTACCTCTATGTAGTATTAGATGATCTATTTCCTCATGATACCCATGAATCCACAGCAACATTTCTTGGAGCACAAAGGGTTTCTTCTTCCTTGGAGGTCCCAGTTCCAACTGCTATGGGAAGACTCTTACACAAAAAGCTCCACATGTCCTTCCCTAACCATTTCCTTCCTTTTCTAGTTACTAACTTTCAACATTTACAGAAGATTCTCCTCAATTTTTTGGGGGGTGTCTTTGAAGTACTTCTACTGTTTTAAGGACTGTCTCTCCCTAATAACCTGAAGAATAGATACATGTCCTTTAACCCAGAGGTAAGTCTGTGGACCCATTCTCTGTGGATAAAATAAAATAACGGGATTAGAAAGGAAACCATTTGTACTTAAATACAATTATAAAATTTTTTTTTAGAAAAACACAAGTTTACAGACCCAGGTTAAGAACCCATATTCTATCCCTTTGAGGTTCTCTTCTTGTAGGAGACCAGCTACACTGTGTGAACACATACCTGTTATTTGACTCTGACAGCACCAGAAAAATAGCTTCCCCTCTGCAAGTAACTGTAAAATGCCTTTGTCCTTCATACTTCCTGGAAACAAGAGCCTCACTCCTTGGTTCTTGCTAGTTCTTGTGACTAACTCGTGTAGCTATCTGCAAAGCAAATAATTTTTTTTCTTTGTTTGTGGCTTGAGACATTGTCAACTCATGAGTTTAATTTTATTACCACTAGCTTTCTAGTTTTTTTTTTTTCTGGGCATCGGGGAGCCTTTTTCATGATATCTTGGTAGCCTGTTAAGCTGCCTTTAAAATGGAAACAGCCTATTCCTGCCAAAGCCCTAATGAAAATATGAGCTGCCTTTTGCTGATGTCTACAAGATGTGTTTTAGAAGAAATCCAGCTTCTAGACTCTTTTTACCTTTCCCTTTCTCTTCTCTTCTTTCCCTGCACATCTTAAGATACCTACTTCCCTTTTGACACTTTTCTGGCTCCCTGTTTTCTGTCTTGTGGATGAAAGATTAGACGTTCTGCTTGGACCCAGAGGACTTTAATAGAACCAGTGGATAGAGGCTACAGGCAAGAAGATTGACATCTTAAGGAAAAACTTGCTAACAATTAGAACTACGTAGAAGTATCCCATAGACAGTTGGACATAGTAGTCTGGAGCCTAGAAAAGAGATTAGGACTAGACAATTAGATTTAGAAGTCATTTGCATAAAGGTGAGAGCTGAAGCCCTCAGAATGAGTGAGATTCCCAAAGCAAATAGTATGGAGAGAGGGAAGAGAACAGATCCGTGGGGGAACATCTACCTGAAAGGATAGGGAAGAGGAGGAGTCAGCAAACAGAACAAGAAAGGAGCAGTTAGAGGCAGGAGAGTGTGTCATCTCCAAAGCCAGGAGAGGACGGAGAATCCAGGAAAGAGTGATAACAATGCTATGTGACTGGGAGTTCATGGAGGATGAAGACAGAAAAAAAAAGCCATTGAATTTGCTGATTAGGAGGTCAGTGGAGAGCTTCGGGAGAATATTTTCAATATAATAATGAAGAGGGAAGCCAAATGTCAAGGGGTTGAAGAAAGAGTGGGTCATAAGGAAGTAGAGTTATCAGGCATAAACAATTTTGTCAAGAAGTTTTCAATTTTTCAAGAACAAATTCAGTGGTAGGCTGGGAAGAGACCTTTCTAGAGAAAGAAAGAAGCAGAACGGGGAGGCCAACGGCACCAAAGACCAATTTCATTTACTTGACAATTTTATTGAGAATCATCCTCTATCATGAGGAGAACAGCAATGCACAATTACTAAGAATTGCTAGTGGTTGTTTACCGGAAGCTTTCCATAAGCAGGCTGGGGGAAGGAAATATATCTTCCCCAACACAGCCTTAAGCACTGTACCCCTGCATACTGAGTTAAGGAAAAGGAGCACAACTGGACAGGAAGTTCAGCTGGAGAATGTGTTTATTTGGGATACTTCAAGATACATATCTTGGCCTTCTTGGTTCTAGGCTTAGAGTTTTCCCTACAAACAGAATGAAAGTAGAGAGAAGACCATTCAGAGGAGCATCCAGTGAAGATAGAATACTATTTTCCTCCAGCTACAGGGCAGCATAAACCTTATTGAAGCAGAGAATGTAGAAGGAGATAAGTACCCTGACAATCATTTTGGGTAGATCAGCCTAACGTGAAAGGAGCAGGTAGAAAACAAAGCAATATGACAGGCACTGGATAAAGAGCTAATCTTCGGGTTCAAGGCCTTCCTCTAACACATATCAGCTACTTGAACCTAGAAAATGTCCCTTAACCTCTCAGTTCTCCAGGCAACTTTCCAAGACCGTACATTGCAGAACAGTTATCCAAACCTCATTGGCTATACTAGTGGAAGTTTCCTCCCTACAGGCATTACCTACACCATCAAATAATGGGCCTGGACAAGACATATAACTGAGTGCTAAATTGAGTGGCACAGCCTAGAAATGTCATAGGAAGTAAGAGAAAGGGAGACCAATTAATTTCTTCATTCCTTTATTCCTTCATTCAATAATTATTGACTGTCTTTTATAGATAAATCAGTTAGTTATTATGGCTGTTTTTAAAAAAAAAGAGAAGACACAGCTCAAAGAGATTAAAATCTAAGAATGATTTCATCCCTGTGAGGTAGATAAAACATTTTAGAGATGGGAAGCCAGAAATAGAGAGGTTAATTAGCTTGTCCCAAGCCATCCAATAGGATCAGAACCAAGAGTAAAATGCAGGTGTGCCCCTTGATTCTCTGCTCACTGTCCTTTTCACTAGTTTAGACTATATCTGTCTGCAAAATTCCTATATTGGCTTCAATTGTCTTAAATGGGAGCTCTGGGCATTCAAAGATCTGTGCAGGGCCAGAGGCAAAGATGAGAAGGAGGAATAACAATGGCAGCCATTCTAATTAAAATAAAAATAATCTCATCTGGGACCACTCAACCCATTAGTGTACTAATAAGAAATAAATGATGAAATGATGGAGGGGGGGAGGAGAGAAAGAGAGAATTACATGAATTACATAACACATTCTGGGAAAAGGGAATGGGAGGTGGAGAAGAGGAGATCTATGGCCAGACTTAGGCATTCAGAGAAATATCTTTAAGTAGTCTAGAAGAACTGCACACAAGGGAAAAAAAAAGGCCTAATTTTTCCTTTTCCTGAGTCCAGTGTATTATCTCTTGTGGGGCCTGATATCTTACCCAGCCTTGTACCTGTCTGATTTTTGGGAGAGTGTACATTATTTACATGAAAACAAATATCAGTATTAGGAAACATTTTTGCCCTGCGTGCAATTCCTACTAAAGAATTTACATTCTTCTAATTTGCTGCTTTACTGCATCACTTAGTGCACCCATGAGATGCACACAATGTCCTCAAAGTCAGGAAGGTGCAGAAGAAATTTTCCTTTTTTTGCAACACATCCTCCCTCTTCTTCGCCAAACCACTGATGCTCTTTCCCCTTCTAAAGTCCCCTTTCAGAATGTGGGTTTTGTTCTGCAGCCATCAAATGCTCCCACATTACAACCCACAAAGCTTTGCAGCAAGGAGATAATGGAGTTGAACCTAGAATTCTGTGTATACAGTCACAGCCTTTTTCCACTTCTACCGAAAATGGCCTTTTCAAAGATGAATGAACCTTTGTGCCCAATGCTTTGTTTAGATGGTGCGTTGGAGGCTTTTTTCCTTAGAGTGGGGACGTGGAGTGTATCTGGGCATCACACAAATGTGAATGCCATATGGTGCAACTGCTCCCTGCCGAGGGAAGGGATGATTCACACCATGAATGGCATTAATGTAAGCGCCATGCAGTAGTGACACCCACCCCTCGAGGAGGAGACACAGTCTGAAACTGAAATAGGAAAGGACTTCAAGTGAGCCAATATTGAATTTGTGTCATCTTCCCAGTAATCTCTGGTTTCAAAAGGCATAAGAGGATCAGTGTAATGAAAGGCCACTGGACTTGGGAGTGAGATGACTTGGCTTTGCTGCTGGGAGACCTTGGGCAAGTCTCTTCTCTTTAAGCTTTGGTTTCCTTGTTTGTGAAATGGACATAATATTAAGCTGTCCTTATCACTGTGAGAAGTAACTGAGCTGACGTCTGTGAAATCATTTTGTAAACTGAATGTTTTAGCCATCTTGGGGTTCTCTACTAGGTACCTCCTTCTCTGGGGATAGGTGACAGGGAATATTTTTGGTCAGTACAATTCAAATGGACAGCACCAGGCTGGCTCTAAAGCACTGCCGCATTTTCCGTTACTATTTCTGACAAATACTACAGGCTCTGGAATAGTACAAGTCATTAAGTCCTGGACTATCATGGACCCTCATCAATAGACCCTCCACTTCATTCATTTCAATAAAGATGCAAGGGTAGAAAGCCTCAGACCCCAGGATCCTGTCACCACTGCACAACTTTTACCCTCATCACTTATTCTCCCATACACTGCTCCCTACCGTGCTAAGACTTGTCTGATCAATGATATACCACTTCAGCCTTTCCATTATCTGACTCCCTGAAGTAGTTGAGAGGTTCTGGTACAGTCATTTTGTAACTTTATTCAGCTATTGTAGGAACCCTGGTGAGGTTGGGATGTCCCAGAAGAATCTATCTCCATTTCATGAAAAGTTCACTATCTTGGCCCTTTTTTACCTCTCAATTCTCCATTCTCCCACCTATATGACATTATAATATTATGGAAAAGTAGGGAAATGACCCTACTCCACCCACCCCCATCCCCACCCACATTTGAAACAATTTCTTCCCGCCATAAGCTCTCATAGTATTCTATTCATATATTTCTTATTCTCCTTTGTACCACATTTAATTGGTGTTAGGACATCTGGGTTTGAATCTTAGCTCTGCTACTCACTACGTCTGTGTGTGTGTGTGTGTGTGTGTGTGTGTGTGTGTGTGTGAAACTTTGGGCAAGTCAGTTCTGCAGTTTAGGGCTTAGTTTTCTCATTTTTTAAATGAGCAGGTTCAACTCTATGATTTTTGAAGTCCTAAATCTTATACTGAGTCTTTCTTCTCAGCCTACAAATATGCTCAGGGCTGACCTATCCAAAAACAAAAAACAATAAACATGGCCTCCCTTGGATTCTACTACTCTCTCTAATGTTTGTCCTGTCTTTCTCTCTTCCCTTTCATCACCAAACTCTGTTTTCTCTTTCTTCAATTCCACATAATCCACTGAGTCCTTATCCCCTTGCAAAATGTGAGCAGATTCTGTCTCCCACCATTCTAATGAAACAAATCTCTCCAAGGTCATTGATGATTTCCTTACACTGATGCCTTTTATCTCTTCCTCCTCCTATTAGTAGCTAAGTAACTAATTGACTCAGTAGGATAGAGTACTCAGCCTGGAGTCAGGAAGACCTGAGTTCAAATACAGCCTCAGACACTTCCTAGCTGCGTGATCCTGGACAAGTCACTTAACTCTATATAATAAAGATAATAATAGTATCTTTTCTCCCGGGGTTGTTGTAAGGATCAAATGAGATAATACTTGTAAAGCACAGCACAGTGCCTGTTACATAGCAGGTTTTTAATAAATTTTCCTTTTCCTATTGTGCTTTACTGCCTAGTTCAGTCTTTTCAGTCTTATCTAACTCTTCATGAGCCCATTTGGGGTTTTCTTGGCAAAGATGCTGGAATAGTTTGCCATTTCCTTCTCCAGCTCATTTTACAGATGAGGAAACTGAGGCAAACAAGATTAAGTGACTTGCTCAGGGTCACACAGCTAGTAAATATCTGAGACTAGATTTGAACTCATGAAGAAGAGTCTTCCTGACTCCAAGATGCAGTGCACTATCCACTATCCACTGTGCCACCTAGCTAACCCTATTGCCCCTAGGATCGAATATAAATTCTGGTAATTAAGGCTCTTGGCAGCCTAGCACCTTCCTACCTCTCCAGTCTTCCTACGTGTTACTTCTCACATTTTATGGTCCAGAGGTACTGATGCTCCTCCATTTCCCATCACTGTACCTTTGCCCTGGCTGACCCTATGCATATGATGTTCTCTCTCCTCATTCCTTAGGATACCTGATTTCTTAGGATACCTCTTAGGATACCTGATTTCCTTTATGATTCAGTTCAAGTTCCATCTTCTGCAGGAAGCCTTTCATCCTTCTTTATCCCCAAATCCCCCCAGGGCTTTCTCTCCCCAAATTGTATTCATTTTTCATATGTTCTAGATATATTCTATAAATATTTGTATTATATATGTATATATGTATGTATATATGTATATGTATGTATGTATATATATATATATATAATTGCATATTTATATAGTATAGAGATAAGTACACTTGTCTGTCCTGATAGTCCTTACCCTGAGAGGGTAAGGACTATTTTACTTTTGTCCAGGTATCTCCATTGCCCAGCACAGTGCCTGGCACATACCATATGCTTTGTGAATGCTTGTTGATTGATAGATTTCATATTACTCCCTTTCACATAATTGATTTTTAAGCTAAACCGCATTATTTTATGCACCCCATGCTCATTCTGCCCTGTCCTATCTGTGTGCAGTTATTCATATCATTTTTTCCCATGCGGTAAAGCACACTCTCCACTCTGCCTCCACCTTCCCTGAAATGCCTCCCTTAAGCCCAGGGCCAGCTCAGATTGATCACCTCTTCCAGGAAGCCTTCTCTTACACTCACCCCACTCCGTGCCCAAGTGCTCTCTTTCATAAAGTTCTCCCAGGATTTTGCTTAGACTTCTCATTTGAATTTATCTCCCTTTCCCTTAGAGCATAATTATTTGTGTATTTGTCACTCTCCCTCATTAAATCACAAGCATTTTGTGAGCAGGTTCTGTGTTGTTGTTATTGTTGTTGGTGTGCAGTCATTTTTTAGTCACGTCCAGTTCTTTGTGACCCCATTTGGGATTTTCTTGACAAAGATACTGGAATGATTTTCCGTGTTCTTCTCCAGGTCATTTACAGATGAGGAAATTGAGGCAAAGAGGGTTAAGTGACTTGCCCAGGGTCACACAGCTAGTAGCTTTCTGAGGTTAGATTTGAACTCAGGTCTTCCTGACTCCATAGCCAGAGCTCTACCCTGTACTATCTAGCTATTTTGTATCTCTTTGTATTGCTAGCATCCAACATTGAGCCTAGCATGTTCCATAAACATCGGTGAATTGAATCGATGCTTTATGTGCTGTTTCCTCGCAGGCTGAGAGAACTGAGATTAGGAACAAAAAGAGGATGTCACCTTTTTGTGGTTTTCTAAATTCTGTCCAGAAAGGGAAGAATCAAGCTGGAAGGTTGACGTCATCAGGAGGCTTTAACCTTATTTTGTGTGGGTCATGGGCTCCTTTGGCAGTCTGCTGAGGCCTATGGGACCCCCTCTTTAAATGAATAAAATAAAAGACACTGGATGACAAAGGAAACCAATTGTATTGAAATAGTTATATATATATTTTTAAATCCAAGTTCACAGATGCCTTGAAATCTATTCAGGTTAAGAATCCCTACAAGGGGTGAGGAACCTGTGGCCTCAAGGCCACATGTGGCCCTCTAGGTCCTCAAATGTGGCCCTTCAGTCAAAAGGCCTTCAGTCAAAGGCACTTGAGGACCTAGAAGGCCACATGTGGCCTTGAGGCCTCAGATTTCCCCACCCCTGGGGACTAACCTAAACCAAAGCAAGGATTGGTGGGGAAGAGAAATCAATCCCAACAATCTTTAAGTACTTGCATAACCTTGAAGGCTGATAGAACTTAACTGGGCCTCAAATTCCCCATCTGTCAAGTAAGAGGTTTAGAATAGGTAGCTTCTGCAGCCTCTCCCAGCTCTCAGTCTATGATGCTACCATCCTAAGCATATAATCTTTTTCATCTCCAAGAATCTTAAAGTCCTTTGCACATATCCTATCCTAAGCATTCACATCTCTCATGGAAGAGGGAAGGTTAGGCAAATACATGCCCTTTCACATTTGAGAAAACCAAAGCACAGAGGTGAAATGATTTGCCTAAGGTCATAGACAGAGTCGGCCTGGAGAGCAAGGACAGGGGCTTAACATTTCTTGGCTCCCAATTCCAAGTTTTATCTGCTAGGCCCTGCTGCCTAAAGACCTGGCAGTTCAGCTCTTTTATTTGGGGCACTATTTCAGCATTGCTCCTGATGTATGGCCCAAATCTTGCTTCACTGGGTCTTGCTCAAAACTCATTTCTTTGGCGAAACATTCTCTAATCTTATATGACCACAGGCTCTCCTTAGAATGAAGCAGCTGGACATGCTTTTTGAAAAATGACATCATAATCTTAAAAAGAAATGAAGAAAATTGAAACCAATTTAGCTACTTACTATTTTTATTTGGTCTCTGGTGCTATTTAGATTGAGAGGGCACTGGGAAGGGACTAAATCTTTTCCGTGCTTTATACCATACTTAATAAGCTCCCTGAATCTAATAAATGTTTCCCAAGACAATGAAAAATGCCAGAGCACGGAGCCCACTGGAGAGGCTGTAAAACTATTCATGGCTGACACCAATGAGAGCATCAGGGAATTCTTACCCTACAGGGAAGAGATATTGTGATACTCAGAGAAGCCAGGAGTTGTTTCTTGGGAAAATCAGAGGGATAGTGTGTTCCAATAAAGTGTATGTACAATTTAATTGTCGATAAGACATTAAGTAGAATTGTGCTCATTTAAACCTTTGTGTGGTGAGAACTTCACTTGGTGTTAGTGATGCGACTTACAATTACTGTAATTGAAATACAAAAAGGGGAGGACCAGCAATTTAAAATGTCAGAATCCTGTTTGATGTATCTGTAGATTGTTAGATGTTTTGGGGAAACTGAAAATGTCACTGAGGTATGAAGATTTTAGAGAAAAGTTTAATCACTTATACATGTAATCATGTCAAGGTTCTAAGATAGATTTGAGGCACAAGTTCACTAATAATAATAATAATAATAATAATAATAATAATAATAATAATAAATAATAATACCCCATTATATAGCCTGTTAAAATATGCAAAGTGCATTGCAAACATCATCTTATTTGATCTTCCCAACAAATCTATGAGGTCAGCTGCCTCTATGCCCCAAAAGTACTTCCTCTTTCTATCCCCCTGTTACGACTTCCTTGTTTTCTTCCAGCTTCAATTCAGGCATCACCTTCTACTTGAAGAGTCTCTGCTTTCCCCAACTGGTAGTGCCTTCCTCAATTACCTTGCATTTATTTTACGTCTATTTTGCTTGTGTTTATATGTATGCGTGTCATCTCTCCCAATAGAATGTAAGCCCCTTGAGGGCAAAGCCTGTTTCATTTTTGTCTTTGCATCCCTCCCTAGCACTTAACCTAGTCCAGTGCTTTTCAGAGATGAGAAAACTGAGTCCCAGAGTAGTTAAATGATTTGTCCAGGATGACACAGCTAGCACGTGTCAGCAGCAAGATTTAAACTCCACTGAACCTAGTGCACCACCCACAATGTCCCTGCTCTTCAAAATCCAAATTCTCATTTGTCTGAAAAATGGATGAAATGAAGAGTAAGTGTGAAAATAAGGCATGTAAGTGATAGTTAACATTTTTAATATTTACTGCAGGTTGTAATGTTTTAGCAGTACAATTTCCACTAAAAACAAATGTATGTCAGTTGCTAAACTGAATGTGCATTTTATTGAAACAACAAATACATATGTATCTTGAAAGAGCAGTCCTAACAGTATTTTTGGAAAAGGAGAATGGAAAGGGATATTAGAGTCAATAAAGAAACCAAGTAGCCAGGAGATGAAACGAAGACCATAGGATCATTGAATTTGAACTGGAACCTCGTTCAATCTGATCTCTCTGCTGAACCCCCGAAAGGAGTAACCCCTTCTCTCCTGGCATTTGGAAAGATAAATGTACCCTATCATTACAGGACCCTGGAGCAGCTAGCTCCAGTCAACTAGTAGTTCCCCTATCCTATTACTAGAAAACTCTGAATTGACATTTGCCAACATGAAAACCCTTTCTGGTATCTCTCCTCAGCCCCAGCCCTAGCCCCAGACCCATCTATTTTGAGAGGCAGCTAGGTGATGCAATAGATAGAGCACTAGACCTGGAGTCAGGAAGACCTGAGTTCAAATTTGGCTGCAGATACTTACTAGCTGTGTGACTCCAGGCAAATGCCATCTCTGTTTGCTCAGTTTCCCTCTATTATGAAATGGCAATAATAACTTGCCTCCTAAGGTTGTTGTAAGAATGAAATGAGATAATACTTGGAAAGCTCTTGTACATAGTAGGCACTTAAATACTTAGTTCCTTCCTTCCTTATTTCCTCAGCCCTCCCCTCTTCTGTCTCTTCGCATTTTGTCCTCTAGAATACTTCTATCAGTAACAAACTGCCCTACATTCCTGAACCCTTCCTCTCACACTCTTTTGACCTTTGTGTGCTTCCCTGGAAGATGCTCCATCCTTAGCCTCCCTCTTTAGGACTAGGTGCTCCCTTTCTCATGTCATCCAATGCACCGATCTAGAAGGAAGACTAGATACAGTCCTTGATTCCCACTCCTCTTCTCTATGTCTCAGCAGCCTCTCTTCCTTTGAGGTTCACTCCATCTGCCTTGTTCAGATCAATATTGCACTCATTTACCAGCTTCCAGGTTGTTCTCCATCCTTTTTCAAGGAGTTCAGTCCTTGATTTTCGACATTTCTCTCCATGCCAACACTTTCCCTCATATTTGATGTTTTGGTATATGCATGCCCTCAAATGTCCTGACCTTCCATTCCATTAATCTCCTCCACACTCCACCTCAGCCACCTACATAGAGGGTCAAATTCATATCTTGTCTCACCATTATCTACAAGTGACATGCACATGATTTTGAACTCTGAAATTTCCCTTCTTTGATCATTACTACTTATCCTTCCATTGTTCCCTTTGCCTCATCCACAGAAATATTGGATGATAGATGGGGTCATAGATGTAGGGTGGGAAGGGACCTCAAAAAGGTCAGAGATAAGATCTGAACTCAGGTCATTCCTGACTCCAAGTCTGCACCCTTTCCATTATTTCATAGTGGTTCCTAAATCCTCCATCCTCAAGTCTCCTAGTCTCTCATTCTGGCACTGGCCTCACTTTGCTCAATTCCTAGTCATGACCCTATTATTGACCAGTTTAACTGTACAGAGCCTTCTTCCCTTGCATCCCTGATTCCCTTGTCTTACTAATTCTCATATCATATCAGTTCCCAACCCTGAGTTACCACCATCATCCATTACTATTCAATTACTGCACTCCTAAGCTCAACCTAGTCCTCGTTGTTATATGGCAATCCTTTCACAGGATCATAGAATAATTAGATTAGATTAGAATAGTTAGATCTGGAAGGAGCTTTTGAGGTTATTGAGTCCAACCCTCTCATTTTATAGGTAAGGAAAGTTAGGCCGGCAGAGGTTAAGTGACTTCTCCATTGGTCAGCCATCTAGTAATTGTTTGGACAGGATTTGAACCAAGTCTTCCAGCACTCTACCCACTAAATCATGTTGCCTCTCTCACTGTTTCCCAATTGACTCTACATCACATTCAGGGGTATGCTGGAGCCATCTTACACAGACTCAAGAGAGCCAATTGTGAATTTTAACATTTACACTTTGAAAATCAGCAAATGGTACAAATCAAGGCTTGATTGATTATTTTGTTGATTATATAGACTTAAGAAAGTTATGGAGAAAAAGTTTGTGCTGATTAAATTTAAATGTTTATAAAGTGTCATGAGTATATGTCCTTCCTCCCCCTACACCTACCTGAGAACTGCTTGATAAACATTTACCAGCATAGCCCTGATCACATACCATATAGTGATTATGCCAAATTTGTCTCCTCAAGTCCTTTATACCATATTCTCTCATCCTTGTTTTAGCAGAGGGCTTTGTCTCTTTACTGAGAAAAGCTACCTTTATCTTATTCTTATTCTTATTCTCTACTTAAAAAACTCTCTGTTATTTCCCTGCCCCCTTCTCCTCAAAAAATCTCTCCTCCTTTGTTTCAGTCTCTGCAGGGAAGTGGCCCTTTTCTTTGGTCAGGCATGCCCTTCCATTTGTGCTGGATCCCTTTCCATTTCATATGGGAGTTTGTCACTTGGATCATTTCGATTCTGTCTTTTGCTTTAATTTTTCTCAATCAGATGGCTCCCTCCCTGTTATCTACAGACATGTCCATGTCCTCCCCATCAATTAAAATAAACTACTCTACTTGATCCTGCCTTTTCCTCAAGCTATTGTCTGATCTCTTCCATCCTTTTCACAGTTAAATTCCAAGAAATAGTTATCATTTGAAGCTTTTGATTTCTTATCATGTACTCATTTCTTAGCCCTTTAAATTCTGTCTTATGAACCCTTTAATCGACTGAAAATGACTGAAAAAATTTTACTGAGAAAAAAAAAAACCTTTCTCTGAGGTTTCCAATGATTTCTTCACTGCTAAATCTAATGGCTATTTCTCAGACTTCATCCTATTTGATTTCTCTGCAGCTTTTGGCACTGTAAACTAGCATCTCTTTCTTGATAGACTCTCTTACTATGACCTTCTTGACAGTGCTCTGTCCTGGCTCCCCTCATACCTGTCTGACCTCTCCTCAGCATCCGTTGTTGGATCCTCATCCATTGCCCACACCCACCACTCCCAAAATGTAGGCTTCTTCTTAGGTTTTGTTCTGGGCCCTCTTCTCTTTTTTCTCTATACTCTCTGGTGATCTCAGCTGCACCCCACCCCTCCAAAAACCTTTGCTCCATTCAATTGCCATGTATATACAGATGACTCCATATATTAAGTCCTACTCCCCTACTTAGCTCTAGTTTTGCATTACCAATTGCCTGTTGAGCATCTTTACCTAGATGTTCCGTAGGCATCTCAAATTCATGTTTAAAACAAAGTTAGCATCCTTCTGCCTAATCCTGTTCTCTCCTTTAAATTTACATATGGTTGTTGGGAGTAGTAGTGTCCTTCTAGTTTCTCTCTCTTCCATCAAGTTATCCAGTCTTAATCATTTTTGCTACTACAAATCTCTTACATCTGGGCCTTTCTCTCTGTTCACGTGGCCACTACTGCAGACCAGGTTAACCTGGAATATATTTCCAACAGATGTCCAGATCTCCCTGCTTCCAGTCTTTCCCCTCTCCAATCCATCTCCACATAGCTGCCAAAAGTCTTCCTTCAAAAATTCTTCAATGACTCTTCTTGCTTCTAGGATAAGATAAAAACTCCTCAAACTGCCATTTGAAGTTCCCACCCCATCCCATTTCTCTCCCTACCCCTTAACCCTGATCTGATCTGAACCTCCCTTTATAGGCTTATGTTCAGTCATTCAGTTGTGCTGACTCTTTGTGTCCCTATGGATCATAACACCAAGGTTGTCCATGGGTTTTTTTTGAAGCAAAGATACTGGAGTGGTTTGCCATTTTCTTCTCCAGAGGTTGTGACTTGCCCAGGGTCACACAGCTGGTAAGTGCCTGAGGTCAGATTTGAACTCAGGTCTTCCTGACTCCAGCCTAGTATTCTTGTCCATTGAGCCACCTACATAGCCAAATTGGCCTCCTAGCTCTTCTTCAGAGTCCTTATAGTCCAACTTTTCTTTTATAGGTGAGGAAACAGAGAATTTAAGACTCGTCTAAGTTCACACAGATGATGTTTATATAGTTTATTAATGTTTGCAAGGTGATATATGATCTTATTTGAGGTACCTAACAAGCATAGTATCCCTAAACTTGATGTTCCACCTCCTATCCCTATGCCTTTGCATTGCTTGTCCCTCATGCCTGCAATGCTATCCCTTCTCACATCCTCCTCATAGATTCTTTAGTTTCCTTCAAAGCTCAGCACAGGGGGAATTCTCCTTTGAGGAGCCTTCTTTGCTTTCTCTCTTCTCATATAACCTCTTATTTACTTGTCTATTTGTGTTGTATCCTCCCAATAGAGTGTAAACTCCTTGAGGACAGAAACTTTTATTTTCGTCTGTATCCCCAGAACTTAGCACAGTGCCTCTTCTGACTAAGGCAATTTCTAGATGCTTAATAAAAGTGTGTTGAATTGAATAACTATATTACATAGCGTCTAATATAACAGTTGTTCTTGTTATTTTATTGTTTTCAGTCATGTCCACCTCTTTGTGACCCCATTTGGGGTTTTCTTGGCAGAGATGCTGAAATGGTTTGCCATTTCCTTCTCTAGCTCATTTTACAAATAAGGAAATTGAGGCAAACAAGGTTAAATGTCTTGCTCAGAGTGACACAGATAGTAAGTGTCTGAGGCTAGATTTGAACTCAGGTCATAAATAACAAAGCCTTGTCAAATCCATTCTTGCTCTGACTCCTTTGTTCTTCATCTGAAATGTTCTCACTCCCCTCCTCTTTGCCTACCCAAACCCTATGAATCCTTCAGCTTGGGTCCAATAGCAAATAGCACCATACCAATATTGTGGCACTAGATGATATTCGGTCAGATCTTGCATCTAGGTATGGAAACTGCGAAGAACCTTCACTGTAACATGTTATTTGACAAAATAAATACCTACTTTCCATAAAGGGTGAAGGTATATTAAAACATGTCCACTTATAAAAGGCAGCCCATGATATATATGCACTGATGGATTAATTCTATGTGCAGTCTATCAAACTGCGTTCATAGTCTGGACAATAGGAGTTCATTTATTTGATTTTTCCTATGTGGAAAGATGTTGGGCAGCTAAGCAGTGCAGTGGTTAGAGCATCAAGTTTGCAATCAGGAAGACCTGGGTTCAAATCTGACCTTAGATACTTACTAGCTGTATGACTCTGAGCAAGTCACTTGATTCTGTTTGCCTCAGTTTCCTCATTTATAAAAATGAACTGGAGAAGGAAATGGCAAATCATGCCAATATCTTTGCCAAGAGAACCCCAAATGGGGCCACAAAGAGTTGGACACGACTGAAATGACTAAATAATAGGCCAAACTCTTTTGAGTGATTGTGGATCTTGCGAAGTTGATCATATCAGTATAATGTCCTCATTGTCAAAGTTTTTATAGACTTCAACCATCAATAGAGAAATCCTTTTCTATCTGAACTCTAGGCTAGACATTCTACAGTATAGTGGCAAACACATTTGGCAAACGTGTCTCCCTATTTTATGTCTTATGTAATATTTATAACCAAGAATGTGACCAAAGTTCTTTCTCTTGTTGCATACTTCAAGGAATCTGGTGGGATTTTAACAGGTGCATGAGTGACACTTTATTTATTTAAAGAGCCTTTAAGAAGGAATTTGATTCTTTCAATTGAAAACAATTTTTTTTTTAACAGATTGAAGCACAGCAAGATCTTGAATTCTCTGAACCTTTCAATCAGTTGTGTGATTATAGAGTTGTGGTCCACTGCACATTATTATTTGTGAATATCTGCCTATGTTCTTCTCATGATTTAATCAATATGCCCTCAATACATATGTAGATTATTCTCATAATGATTTTGTAGAGACATTAGAGTAAATATGTGTATCTATTTTTATTGATATTTCCTAGAGTATACCACCTATTATGATAATAATAAGGTCCATGGTTTATTCCAAGCATTAACTATCATTTTCTCCTTCAGATATCTTAAGAATGCCCTCAAAATTGTGTCCCCTACAAGATGAACATCTTTCAATATTTGGTATATTCCAACTGCTCTTCCCAGTTCTGTTTTCCTTAGTGCTATTTCTATTTTTCCGTACATCACACAGTGGATATAATATTAATTGTGATGGATTCATCATTACTGGTGGAAAAATCGTTTGTTACAAAATTCTTGACTGTCTTTTCTATTTTTCTTCTGTTGGTTTTCTTCATTTCATTTTATTCTTTTTTTGTAAAGATTTAAATTTAAACACCAAGCCAACCCTCTTAAAGAGGTGGCTTTCCCAGTGCATCAGCACTCAAAATCCTAGTGTCTCAAAGACCACTCCTCATGATATGCACAGTTCATCCGGAAAGCATCTACAGCACAGCTACTAAGAGGTCTTCTTTTACCTCTCTCCTTCTGTACCTTGGATGGCAAGGTGATGCTACTACCTCCAGGGGAAGTGACTGGAATGGACAGAGCAAAAGCTAGAAGGCGTTTTTAATTGTGGCTGGTATAGGTACAGGATCTCCCCAAATCTTTTTCTGCCTAATCTCGATGTCCTTGGACGTTTGACACTACAGTTCTCCGTGGCAGGGCTTTGCGTTATCAAAGTACTTAAATGATCTCATAGTAACCTAAGTTAGCTATGTCTTTTATCAAGCTTGCATGACCTTGTTTTCCCTTCAACTGCTTCTCACTGTTTTATGAAGCAATATTGCTCATTATTTTCCTCTATCCTCCTTTGTAAAATTTATAGATAAGTTTATATTTTGAAACAATGTTTTTGGCTGTCACGTTCCTCTTCTTGGCAAGGAAATGAAGTGCTTTTCTGGCTTCTTTTATTCTCATTATGACTATTGATTTATATAAGTTACATGTCCTCAGAAAATTATAATATAACATATATATGCTTATATATATTTATATGTTATATACACATATCTGTTCTTTTATCCACTTCTAGTCACAGCTTATTTAAATAGGTCAGCTTGAAGTTGTCTAAACCATATGTCATAGCTTCTTATTTTTATTCTTTCTACTCGTCTGGTATTGAATCATTTGATGATCATAGTGTTTATAAATCGATGATCCAGAAATTATTCTCACATTGGTAACTGGCTGTTTCCTATTGGTTAGAAGGTAATCAATTTTATTTGTGAAGATGAACATGCTACTATGTTCACCATCCTCAAACAACCATTTAGTGGAGCTTAGAATTGAATAGTAAGAGGAGAGTGGGCTGAATTGGCTTTGGGAAAGATTTCAGTGACTTAAAGCTTCTCTGTGAAACAGAGGCTTATCTTTTAAAATCCACATTATTCTGCCAATGCTATATGACTACAGATTATGGAATACTTTAGTATCTGAAGAATTAAAATATGGATCACTCAAAGGGCAATGGATAAGTATACCTCAGGCATGAGAAGACTGCATGATATTATCAATGAAGAGTAATGTAGGAGAAGTTGTGTAAAAGATATCATCAGAAAGATATCATACTAATTCCATTTTAAAGATGTAGAAACTCTGGTTTAGAAAGGTTAACAAAGATGTAAAAACTCTGGTTTAGAGAGCTTAACTAATTTGACTATGATCCCATGATTAAGTGTCAGAAGGATAATTTTATTAGAAACCAACTCTCTCTTATTATAGTCAAAATGACATTCACTCAAAGTTATTGTTAAAACAATATTGTTGTTACTGTATATGACATTCTTTTGGTTCTGCTCATTTCACTCTTCATTATTTCATGCCAGTTTATCCAAGTCTTTCTAAGATCATCAAGCTCATCATTTCTTATAGCACAGTAGTAGTATTACATCACAATCACATACCACAACTTATTCAGCCATTCCCCAATCGATGGGCATCCTCATAATATCCAGTTCTTGGCCATCACAAAGAGAGCTGCTATAGTTCCTTTAGAACATATAGGTTCTTTTTTTTTTCCCTAATCATCTTGGGAAACAGATCTGGTAGTAGTTCAGTACTCTTTCCAACCACACCACTCTTTCTATTAAGAAAAAAAGGTTTATTCCTATATTTTTGTTTGAGGATGCAGAAAAATGGGGTGGGAGGACTCAGTAAGAAGAACCAACTCTCTTTGCTTAGGGTAACCAGCACAGAACACTTCAATCAATTAATTCATATCTTTAAAGTACCTACAATGTGCAAGTAACTGCTTGGCTAGAAGATACAAAAACATTGCAAAAACCTGAAAGGAACCTACATTCCATTGAGGTGCAGGTGGAGTGTGGGAATAAGCCATGTGCACGGACAAGTGAATAGTAGATAATTTAAGGAGGGAAAGAGCAATGACAACTGGGGGTGGGGAATAGGGAATCCGTAAAGGTACCTATTAGGAGGAGGCACCAGAGATGAACCTTGAGGCAAGTTAATGAGTTTGCTCATTAATTTCTATTTCCTGAGGGGGACAAGAGAAGAGATGCCAAGAGAAGAGAAAAAGGACCATCTATTTATAGATCATAGCGATTATCTAAGTCAAGCTCCCCTTTTATTGACCATCTACTATGTGCGTGGCACAGTGCTAAGTGCTAATGGACAGAAATAAAACAAAGCTGTTTTCATGCCAAAGTAGAGTTTGGTATTACCTTCATTTTATAGATGAAGAAACTGAGGTCTGGAGAGTTTATAAATATTATCACTCAGTTGGTAAGGTAGGGAGGTTGGTCTCAAATTCATGTTTCTAAGCTTTAAGTACAATGCTCTTTCTAATACTTTGTGTTGCCTCTGCTTTATGGGGTAGCCCACTTTTCCTTCTCCCACCACAATCTCCTTTTCATCTCTTCCCTTGCATAAATGCTACCCAAAAGGGCCACTTATCCTCTAGCTAAGTAAATCTAATCCATGGTATTTAATTTTATTCTCACATCTTGATCTTACTCAGAGAACTATTATGAGAGAAGTAGTAGTAGTTCTACTATCCCTCATTTTACAAATGAGGAAACTAAGTCTCAGAATGACTTGTTCTGACAAAGTTGGTTTCAGAATACTGTTTTGAATTCTAACCTGCTGCTTTTTTGTTTGTTTTTACTCACTGGCTTGGCACTGAATCAAAAGTATTTTGGAGAGAAGTTGGGCCAATATTCAATTTTTTGTTTCAAAACATTATGGAACAATGAGTTGGCGGGGACATTACATCTACTGCATATTGGGTTAAGTAGCTCAGAAATGTTAGACAGACATATTGGAGAATGAACTGCAATTTTCTTTGAGTTGGTCTTTTTGCTTATACATATGGTGAACCTGAGAACACTAAGTATCCCATGGAATGATGTTTCTTGTCTTTGAGCACAGATTGAAACAATTCTACCAACTCCTTTATTTGATTCTCCAAGTAAAACTTATGAACTGAACTTCCATTTAACTCAGGCTTCTTTATGACTGTATGTCTTTATTATGATGGTGAGTATGTAAGTATTGCTATAATCCAGTTCCTCCAGGATTATGTCAACTTGTTGGTCATTAGACAAGGATCTAACCCTTAGAGTCCCATCTGCAAAGTATCTCAGCACAGCAACTAGGAGGCCTCCTTTAACTCCCTTCTTCTGCACCTTGGATAGCAAGGTGATGCTACTCCCTCCAGGGCAGTGACAGGAATGGATAGAAGGTTTATCGTTAAATTATGGTTAAAAAAAGTATGATTTTCAGTTCCCTCTGCTTTTCCATCACTTTGTCACTTTTGCCATAAAAGTTGAATGGAAGGGAAAGATTTACAGTTCTATTTGTCACCTTCAAATCTCCTTTTGGAAACTCCTTTGCCCAGCTATATCAATCTCTCATCCCATAGTCCCATACCTAAGTGTTGCAGTCTGAGAGATTGAGACCCCTCAAAGACTGGAGTACAGGATGGGGTTGTCTGGAATGAATTCACAGACTCAAGCATTCTTTGAGTGAAGTTGGCAAATATTTATTGTTTGCTTTTCGGTGGGCAAGGATTCTTAAGGAACCTGTGAGAGACTGAGGATGGAGCTGGGGTTTATATGGAAAAGGGCATGGGAAAGGAATGCCAGGGATACTGATTAGGTTATCTAAAGGTCCAGGTGTCTTTGGGAGCTATGGATGGGAAAGTGTAGGGAGTATACCAGACAGGGAGGGAGTTGTCAAAGGCATGGATCTTGGGAATCTGGCAGGAGGGAGTCCTTGGGCCAGCCAGGGACAAAACTCCTTGGGCCAGGCACCCCTCTCTCACTGTCCTGATTAGAGAATGCTCTGCAGCAAGAGAAAATTTTCTCACAGGACAGGAGCTTCCACCAACATGACCTTAGGGCTGGGGCCTGAGCAGCCCATCACTCCCTCACCCAGCTTTGTGTAACTGCACCACAGAGAGAGATCAATGTCTTGCTGGGGCCCACTCGTGAGTAATTGCTAGGCACAGTATCGTTGGGCTGGGGAGAAACTGCCAGGCTAGGGAGAAATTGGGGTCCAAGCACATGCACCCAAGCACCCCATCATAAATACTACTCTCATCTCACCCAAGCTTGCTTCTATTATTATTGTCAATAATAATAATAATAATGATGGCTATCATTTATAGAACACTTTAAAATTTGCAAAGCACTTTATGTGTTATTTCATTTGATCCTCACAATGACCCTGAGAAATAGATGCTAGTATTATCTCCATTTTACAGATGTAGAAACTGAGGCAGACAGAGGTTAAATGACTTGCCCATGCTCAACCAGCTAGTAAGTATCTGAGGCTGAATTTAAACTCAGGACTTCCTGTCTCTAATAGGTCCTTTTCAGCTCCAAAAATGTCCCTTCCTTTTTTCCAGCTGTCCAGATGTTCAGCATATACTCAGTTCTCTGCTAAGTATAAGGCGATCATAGATCTAAAAGAAATCTCAGAGACCATAAATTACAATGTCCTCATTCTATAGATGAAGGAACTAAGGCA
Organism: Vombatus ursinus; assembly: GCF_900497805.2. Classification (NCBI taxonomy): domain Eukaryota; kingdom Metazoa; phylum Chordata; class Mammalia; order Diprotodontia; family Vombatidae; genus Vombatus; species Vombatus ursinus. The sequence goes on from NW_020954590.1 coordinate 63,661,719, forward strand.
GAGGAAGGCAAAGTGACTTGCCCAAGGTTACACAGTAAGCATCCGAGGGAGGATTCGAACCCAACTTCTGTCTCTATCACTGTTTCTCTCTTTCTGTCTGTCTTTGTCTCTCCAGTCATCTTACCATTAATGATCATGTATCATTGGATTAAAACAATGTGTCAAAGCAGCCTGTTCCTCCTAGAAGTAGGTCTCGTGGAAAGAAGAGCTCGTTAACCCAGGTTATTCCAATTAGTAGGAAGCGTGGAAAATAGATTCGTGGGCTAGGATTGGGGTGGCAGGTAAGGGCAGCCCTCACCTAATCTGCCAGGGAATAAAATGCACTGAATCACTTGTGTAGTGACACACCAAAGATTCAGAGTTGAAGGGGAGCTAGCTGGTTTGTCTCCATTTTACTGACCACGGAATGGAGGATTAGAGACGATAAGGTATTTGTCCAAGGTCACAAAGTAGTAAGTAACAAAGCTGTGAATCAAGATCAGCAGCTGGGGCTCTAAAGCCCCCTCATTCCCCCCTTTTTTTCTCTTTCTCCCCTTCCCTTCCTTCTCCCCATCCCCTCCCTCCTTTTCCCTCTCCCTCCCTCCCTTTCCCTTCCTCTCCCCTTTAGTTCCCTCTCCCTTCCTGCTTTCTCCTCTATCCCTTTTTCTCTCTGTTTTCTTCCCTCTCTTTCCTCTCTCCCTTCTCTCCTCCCTCCCCCTTATTTAGACAAGCAGCTTCACCTTTGCAATGGCCCACCATTGATTAGTTCCTTAGTGGTACAAGTGGGGCTTAGTAAAAACTAAGGGTCAACAGGTGTGACATCTCAATCATGAATGGCCTGGGCCTCTGGTAATTTAATAAGTTTGCTGGAGTGTAGAGGGATATATGGGAAAGACCAGGCAGCTGAAGACTCTCTCAGGACACATACGGTAACCTACGGCCTCACTAGCTGTGGGAAGTCAGGGAAAGCTCTATGCAAGGGTGCTTAATGCCTGTACTACCTCAGCAGGTGCTGTTTTAAAGGGAGCTCCACCAATAACCAGCCTCTGGGACCCAGGGGGGTGCATTTCCATGCATAGTGAAATGACCCACTTGTGTACACTCAGTACAAGTCAGCAGCCTGTGCATGAGCAGGGGAGCAGGGAAGGCTCAGCTAAGACGTTGTATCCCAGTGCCCACCCTTCCTAAGATCCCCTTGCATCCTGGTCTTAGCCAGTCACTGCACCTTAACATGTACTGGTTTTCTTGGGATATTAGAATGTCCTTTCTTCCCCAAAGTGACCAGTGCATTTTCAGATACTGGCTTTCACTGTGTCTCAATTCATTCCAATCCAATACTATAGTGCTTAATAGGTGTGAAGCACCAAGGGAAATAAAATGATGAATAATAAATAACTCACAGTCTATTAAGTCTTTAAGGTTTGTATTGTACTTTATACACATAATCTCATTTGAACTCCACCACAGCCTGAAAAGGTAGGTGTCATTATTTTGCCTGTTTTATAGGGGAGGGAACAGATTCTAGAGCAGTACAGTGCGTAGAGTGCTGGGCCTGGAGTCAGGAAGACATCTTGCTGAATTCAAGTCTAGTCTCAGTTACTAGCTGTGTGACCCTAGGCAAGTCACTTAACCCCGTTTGCTTCAGTTTCCTCATCTGTAAAATGAGCTGGAGAGGGAAATGGCAAAACACTTCAGTATCTTTGCCAAGAAAACCCCAAATGGGGTCACAAAGAGTCAGACATGATTAAAAAACGACTAAACAGCAACAAAACTGGGATTCAGGGGTCATGTCGCTATTTAGTGTCTCAGAATTTGAACCTATATCGTCCTGCCTTTAAGTAAATCCAGGGCTTTCTCCCTTATGACATGGGGTCTCCAAGATAATATTTTGTTTTTATAGAGCTCGCAATCTAGTAAAGCAGCTAAGAAGTATACAAAAGAACTAGACAGCAAAGCAGAACCTTTTAACTCTGCAAGGGATTTAGGAAACTCAGGTTAGGTTACAATCGCTGATTGCTTGGTGTGATTGAAGAAACCAACTTAAGCTAATTTTATAAGGGGAGGAATTGATTGGATGCTAAAGATATTTCCATACTGGTCACTGGAAGAATTAATTATATTTATGCCATTTCCTAAACAACAACAACAAATCAAACCCATAGCCATTTATATATAGATATAGATATGAGACACATATATGTGTATATATTATGTATTATGACAGAGATAAAGACAGAGACAGAAACAGAGAGAGATGAGGGGGGCAGATTTGCCGAACTGATTTGCTGTTGGTTTTAATGGAGTTAATTCACTCTATTTTTGAAGCTCAGTGAAAGTGCATTGTACTAGGAACTGATAGATCAATTGGGCGTGCCTCTAGTTTATAAGAAGCTAAAGGACTTTAAAAAATTCTATAGATCATTTCAAGACAATTTAAAATTAAAGAACCACATCATAATTTCTATCAATAGCTCCTTGCCCTTATTTTTTGCGCTTTTGTTCTTTAAATATTTTATCCAAATATTAGAAGAATTTTAAAGGAATGAACACCAGATAACAAAAACAAAAAACAGAACATAAATAATAAAAGTTACTTATCTGTCCTCAGTGCTGGTGAGTCACTAGTAGTTTCACTAGCCTCACACAGGCTAAAAGTTCTTCAAACTAGCTTTTAAATCCATAAAAGGGAGACAATGGTGGTGCCTAGTGGAAAGTATTCTGGACTTGGGATCAGAGGATTTGGGTTTGATTCCCACTATGCTGCTTACTACCATAAACACTTATTAACTGTGTGAACCTAGCAGTCTCTTAACTGCTGTTTGTCTCAGTTTCCTCAACTGTAAAATAAGGATAATTATAGCATCTACCTCACAGGGAGGTGAGGTTCAAATGATGTAACAGTTTTTAAAACACTTAGCACAGTGCCTGGCAGGTAGTAGGCTCTATGTAAAGGGTTATTTCTTCCCTTCCCTACTACCTGTGTAATCTTATGGGGATAATTTCACCTATATGTAACTTGCTGTCCAAATTTTTAAAATTGGGCTGGAGGAAACAACATTAGACTAGAAAGTCTTTAACATTTCTCCAAACTCTAAATTTTTTGATCCTATAAAAGTGCCAGGGATTACTTAAGGATAATAGTCCAAGCCATTCGAGACCAGATAAAGCACTGATGGCTTCTCTGAGGACAGGAAGGAGCTTTCCCTGGTAAAACACTGGAGAGGCAGAGGAATATAAGCTAATAACAGCACATCTGAACCTCAACCAACATAACAAATTTAGTGTGTGTATGCTTGTGTTGGAGGGAAAACGGTAGTGATTATATATTTATGTTATCATTTTTGTGTTGACTGGGGGTCAGCCAGGGCAAAAGTTTTTTATTAGGAAAGGGGCTCGTATCCATTTGTATGACAATCTGGGGGGAATTTTGGGAATGAGCTGAGCTTGGTAGCCATAAATTCAACACAGCTCCTGTGTTTTTGTCTTGTTTTTTTAAAATGTTTTCCAAAATGACTGTAATGGGGAGGGATGGGATCTTTAAGGGAGGTTAAACACTTATTATAAGGGATTTTTTTTTTAACCCAAAGTGAGATGGTAGTCTCTGAAAATGAACAGCAAATCAACGATAAATATAAATAATCAAAAGAATAGACAATCTTAGCCAATCTGACTGGCTTTTATTTGGTTGTCCATATCTAGGGCATGGTGGTTTCTAGCTTTAGATGTGGACTAAAAGAGTTCGGCCTGCCCTATTTAGGGGGAGACTTTCTATTCATCATAACTTAATAGGAGAACAATCAGCCAGTAGATGGCTCTGAAGAGCTAAAGCCCAGTTGATGGTAGGAAAGAAAAGCTCAGTGAATAATTTTTGACACATTAAGGACAGTAATAGGACAAGTGGATTGTTGGTTTACACACACACACACATACATACATACATACATATATTTTGGTGACATCCTTTACACGTTTTTTCCTGGATAATTCTTTGTTTATAGTGTGTCACAGCCTTCCCATCCCCATCATATATGCCTATCCATTGCCCTTTGAGTGGTCCTCGACTTCAGCCCTCCAGAGATTCTAACACCCCATCACTCTTAAACTTACAATATCATTGGAAAAATGTTGGTATTAAAAAGATCAGTTATGAACCTTTATTTCAGGAAGAAGCTTAGAGTTATTAAAGTAATTTTGCAATTCACCAAGTCATCTGGTCTATTCTCTATAAATTCATCCATTTGTAGTATCTGTCCAATATTTTACATACAAGCATGCACACACATGTATACACACACTGTTAGAAGAGCTCTATGGGTTATACATCCAACTATAGTTCATTGTGTGAACAAAAAACATTCTTTGTTCACCTGGTTTTCCCTTTGTGGATAGGTAAGCCGAATTCTCTCGAATGATTATGGATCTCATTTAAAAGGCTCTGCAATGTTCCAGTGCTTGCTGCAGTTGGCAAAATGTTATCAGCTATCGGGAGCATCTGGAGGAACTCACATCCTTGATTTGGATTCAGTGCCAAATCTCCTCCATGACAGAGGCAAACACTTTGGCAAGCATAGGCTACCCTATTTTAAGCCTCAATTGATAATAATGATCAGAAGACTGTTGAACATGCTTATCTCTTATTACATCTTTCAAATTATCTTTTATAATTTTTGTCTTTTTCATGGGAGACATTTTGTAGGAGGAGAGCCTTTAACATAGCATTTTGTTCTACCTAATGAAATGCTTTTCTCTGGTCAATGAAATTAAGTACAATGAAATCTTGTATTCATTACTCCTCTCACTCAATAGTGCAATGATAAAGATGTGGTCTGATGTGGAATATAATTTCTGAAAGCCAGCTTGTTTCATTTGAATACCTTCATCTGATATGGCCACAATGTATGGGTGGATTATTATTAAAATATAAGGATAGGAAAGTAGGTATAAAGTCAATAGTTATGAATATTTCACGTCCTCTCCCTCCCCCCAGTCCAATTTTTTTTTCCATGTTTTGAAATGGGCTCTTCCTTCAGATACCTTTAGAATCAATCCATCAACACCCTAAAAATCGTGTTTCTTCAATTATTTTGGAATTAAGAACTTTCCAAAATAGATCAGGTTGAAGTTGTTTTAATTTCACCCCAAGTCTTGGTTTTATTCTTTCTTCTATCTTTGGTTGTTTCACTACAGAAAGCTGATTCAAGAATATCTCCCATGTCTGTAATTAGTCATATGTTCTAGGTTAAAATGCAATCAGTTTTATTTTTTGTAATATTATTTGGTGTTTTTCATTTCTAGAATCTTCTGATTCTTTCTTGAAGAAAGTATCCATGATGTACAGGTGGAAACTTCTACTCCATTGAATCTTGGGCCTTTCCTATTCTTTACCAGAATTTCCCAACGTATTTTCATCATCCTCTGTAATTCCCATCATTGCACTGAAATCACTGAGGATCAAAGTTGGTTTTTTTTTGTGATTTCCTTTTGTGAGATTTTTGGTGAAATAACATAACTTTTACCTCATTTTTATTCTTATTTTGATCAAATTATATGTTGATTTAATTTGGAAGGTCTTATTAAATTCTTTGAAGAATTTCTCTACCTCTTTATATTCTTCATCAAAAGTTGGCACATAAGCTATAATTATTTTCATGGTGGTCTTTTTGCTAGCATTTATATAGAACTTTAAAGTTTGCAAAGGACTTTACAATATTATATCATTTTATCCTCATGACAGCCTTGGGAAGTAGGTGTCATTACTATCCCCAATCTGCATACAAACAGAAGCAAACAGAAGTTAAATGACTTGCTCAGGACCAAAAAGCTAGTAAGTGTCTGATGTCCTGATTGAACTCAGAATTTGAACTCAGGTCCTTCTGAGGATCAAATGAGATAATATTTATAAAGAGCTTAGCACAGGACCTGGCACATAGGAGGCACTTAATAAATGCTTGTCCTCTACCCCTTGTTCCTATTTCCTCCTGGCTCCAAATTCAATGCTCTGCACCACCTACCTACTTGCTTTGATAGGGCCTCTTCTTATAGGTAATGGGATGTAAGGTGACCAGAGCCCATGAAATGATAATTCTTGTTGCTGTTTGACTCATGATCAAACCAACTCTGCCAACTCCTTTACTCACCTGTCCATGGAGAACCTGTCATCCTTCCACTGAGCTGAAATTTCTTTCTGTTTTTGGATTTTGTTTACAATGTAAATGTCAAGATCGATATGTTTCAGTTACTTTAATAGCATATCACTCCTTGCTCATTAGACAAGTGTTAAGAGTATTGACAAAAATGTTAATGTTTATATACAGTTTAGAAAACTGTGATTCCATGCATCTTCTATCTCCTTTCCAGTCCCTTCAGAGCCATCATAATGGGATCTGAAGGAGGCTGCATAATGACCAAGAGGTATTTTGTTCCATACTTATATTTGTTTCATGGGCTATCATGAGCAACTGACAGATTTGAGGCCTATCAGTTAACCTGAGCCTAGTTCATCCCATCTGCCAAGATGGTTTTGACTGGGGTATGGCCACTGCTCAGGCTATAGCTTCTTGGGTCCACAGGTGAGAGTAGAGTGAAAAGTGGATACCAAAGGTGTATGGGGAGCCCTGAAAAGGGCTTGTCAAGCCCTCACACTAGACGTGCTAATCTTCTCTTCCCTCAAACCCATTGGTGAGTTAGGGGGATGTCTACCCCAAACATGTAAAGACTTCCCCTAGCAGAATGAGTAGATGAGAACAGTTTGTCCCAGTGGCCATGAAAGCAGCTGAAGCAGGCACTGTGGATTGCTTACAGCTTGGTCAAACATCTAAGATTCCAAGGTCATCCATTGCATCCCAGACTCTCACCAGTCCTCCTGACTTTCTTCTTATCATTGGACTTCTATGACTCTGGAAGAGAGAGTAAGTCTAAAGACTTTGTGCAACTCTGCCTCACTTTAACCAATTCACACATGAGTCAAGACATCACCGCAGGATGTCTTGGTTTGGTCCTTTTTGGATTGGTCCCCTCTGAAAGTGAAAGGCAAACAACAACAGCAACAACAATCATCAGCAAAGAATTCATTATTAAATAGCCAACCTACTGGTGGTGAATATTTTCATACCTACCTCTAGGCTGGTCCTCCAAAAGTTTGGACCATCCCTGAAGTCATTCCTGCATGTTGGAGCCTATAAGAGCTTATGCTCCAGTGACATAGTCTTTGGGAATTGAGAGTCATTGCCATGTCATGATAAGGTAACAAAACAACAATGTGAAAGGGAATTATTGGTGTAAGTTTATTCTCAATTATCTCTACCTCCATGAGATTAAAAACTCTTTGAGGGTAACAACTATGTCATTTTCTTATCTCAAGGGCCCGAAACAATGCCTTGCATATAGCATATACTAAATGTGTTCATTAAATAGAATTAATTGTCCCACTTCTCCATCTCACTTTTTATGGGTAGACAGCTCCAGCTAGCTGAGAAGCTCCACCTGGATGGTGTGAAAAGCACACTGGACTCAGCATCATGTGAGAAATTATCATTTCCCTCTTGTATTAAATAAATAATTATCGTATTAGGAGCGAGGTTTTTCTCCTTATCTACTTCCTCATCTAGAAATCAATCCATGTGGGAAATCTCTAAAAGATGTATCCAGGCCAAGATATAATCAGACAGTAAAAGAAATTCTAAATTTAGGCTAATGAGTGCATTCCTGCTCATTGTGTTTCCTCAAACATGTCTGGGAAAGTGTTGATTCTCTCTTTTCTCAGACAAGTGATATAGAAATTTATAAGTCTCTTTGACCAAGATTTGGGAGACCCAAGTCACATACTCTGAGACCCTCATTGTAATATAACCCACTCTCTCATTATACTATTCATTCTCTCATTAATTGTTAACCAATCAGACTTGATTGCCAGTCTGAGGAACACTTGCTCTTCCAAGGGCATATAAGCTGTGAGCCCACCACCATGAGGGGTCTTTGGTCTAAGAGAGATGGCCCAATGACCATCCTTCTATTAGTAAACATGCTGGACTTATTAATAAAATTATTAAATTACCCATAAATAATATCTCTAGAACTTTATAAAATGCCACAATCAAGAGGCTCTGGCCTGGTCCCTGACTATCTGTATGACCTTTGTTGAATGCCTTTGGTCTCAGTTTCATCATCTATAAAGGAAGATATTGGGTAAGATGATAAAGCCTTGTGTACTCTGATATTGTATGATTCCATGAGGTCAGCATTCCTGTTAAGTTCCTTACTATTAAAATAATGCCTCATTGGACCTCTTCTCTTACATGGAGATGGGTAGCTGAGTGTTAGTTAAGGGAATCATTCCACATGACAGTTTTAGCTTGTTTTTTTTTTGTTGTTTGTGCTTTTGTGTGTGTGGGGGGGGGCTGCTTTATTAAGCACCATAGAATGCATTTGTTGAGCAGGGCTGCTGCAGATTAATTCTGGAGAAGTAATTTCGAAAATGTTTTTATTTTTCATTTCTGTGGAAACCATCTATTTGGATTTTCATATATCAAGATCATAGAGATTTGTCCCAGTCCAATTGCAATCTTAGTTACAGCTTTGCTGGCTCACATATTAAGGAGCAGGGTTTTGCTCGAATGCCCCTTCTGAAATCTGTAATTGGTGTGGAACACTGACACAAGCAGAATATGTCTTCTGAGGTCCTGCGAGCTCAGCTTTGGCAGATTAGTGGAATCTCGCATGCAGGTCCAAGCACTTTGGAATTCATTAATGCTAGAAGATCCTTCTATTAACTACCTGCTCTTATCAGCTCCTTCTCACACCTTCTCTTAAACTTTCCCTGGCTCAGACCTATAGCCAAGAGTCCTATTGGCATCTTATTCAATTTTGTGGGTCTTCCTTATTTTTAATAGCAATAATTATATCAACTATTACTCACATTTTATAGTTTAATGAGGGCTTTCCTCTCAATAGCCTCACAAGGTAGGTTATTAGTATTATTATCCCCATTTCACAAATGAGAAAACTGATGCATACTGAGATGAAGTGACTACCCAAGATTATAGACGTTGGGGTCAGGACTTAAATCTAAATCATCTGACTCTAAGTCCAATGATACTTTTAGTACACCGCACTGCCTTCTAGATGAAGTATCACGTTTCTTTTTGTCAAAGAATCTGCATTTCTATAATTCTAATGTGGCCAGCCACCACTTTATTCTTTCCACTCCATATAAAAATGTCACCCTAGTTCCATTTACCTTGAAAATGTCCCTCTCCCCCACACCCCCTCACACCCCTCCTTTCCCTTTCTATTTCAGTCCCAGGGTTTACTGTCCTGTTGTATAATTTTTGAATTGCTAAAGTGGTCGGGTGGAGGAGAATGGGAAGGCGTGAATTAGACGCACTCAGGAAGCCCCAGAACCCATTTTAGGAAACAAGTGGTATGAGAGAGAGATTACATAACTCTTAAGGACTTGGCTTCCCAGTCTGATTCTATCCTAACTAGCTGTGTGACTCCAGGAAACTCACTTATCTTCTCTGGGTCTGTTTCCTTATCTCTAAAATGAAGGGGTTAGACTGGGTGATTTCTAAGGTCTCTAGCTCTAATTTTTCATGACTGTATCTGGATATCAGATCAGAAATCTATACCACAGGTAATAATAATAATAATAATTATTATTATAATTAATAAATAGTATTTATTATAGAACTTTAACATTTATAAATCACTTTATAAGCACTATCTCATTTTACCTTCACAATAACCCTTGGACATAGGTGCTGTTGTGATCCTCCTTTTACAAATGAGGAAACTGAAGTGTACAGAAGTTAATTGACTTAATCTAGGGTCACAGAGCTATGAGTCTGAGACTGGATTTGAAGTCAGATCTCCTGACTCCAGGTCCAGCACTCTATCCACTGCACCACTTGTAAGATATTTTTGTACTTGCAAGGCATGTAACACTAAGCATCAAACCATATCTGGCACAAAAGCATTGCCCCAAACTTTGATTCTACACAGTGAGTCTAAAATTTGCAAAAGTCAGCCAACCATCCAGCACAGCCAGCAACCTGTAAAGCACAAAACCCTCCGTTTCCCACTAGAAAGAGGACAACCTTACCTACAGCCTGGTCTATTTAAAGCCATAGTGCTGCAGATTCTTGCATGAGCTAATTAAGAGAAGGCGTTTGAAGCCCACCCACAGGAGCTAGACCTTCCATAGGAAAAAGCTTCCATTCAGTTTGAAGGGAGCTGTGCACTCTCTCACCTCCTTTCAGAAACACGGACTTCTCCTGAACATGGTCCAAGACTTAGGAAGTTGGGATATTTTTGACTTTGGCAATAGGGCGTTTTGGCAGATTTCTATCCAAACAACTCTTACTCATACTTATTTGAAAATATGTCTTAAGAACATAGAATTACACTACACATTAATCACCTAGGGGAAATTTTGGCTCAAAGACAGATATGCAAATTGTCATTCATCAAAAATGGAAATAAATTCAATCAGATCATACATTCAAGGCAGAAGAAGACTTTGGAAGCCATTTAGTCTGCCTTCTTCATTTTACAGATGAAGAAATTGGGGCCTTGAGTAATTAAGTGACTTGTTCAAGGTGACACTTGGAAGTGAGAGCTAGGATTCGAACTCAGGCCCACAAATCCAAGTTTTCACACTCCAAGTTCGTTGCTCTTTCCGCTGTGCCATGCTGTCTCTTAATGACTATGTTGGTTGAGGAATCTGGGTTTTATAACACCTGAGAGGTGACATGGCAGAGTGGACAGAATGGAGGACCTAGGTTCAAATCCCATCCCTGACATTTACTTAATTGTGACTATGGGGAAGTTATCTAACTTCTCAAGGTCTTAAGCAATCTGAAACTTACATGTTGACTTATAGAAGAATTATGATCTGTGTTGGTGGAGAAAGCTTTCTCAGATAAATTTCCAGATCCCCAATGTATTGATTTGACTTATGGCCATTATTTACAATCCAGTCAGGGAGAGAGCTGTCTCTGTCTCTCTATCTCTGTTTCTCTCTCTGTGTCTCTGTCTCTCTGTTTCTCTCTCTATCTGTCTCTTTCTCTTTCACATACACACACCCACACACACAGAAAGTAGACAGGTGGGATTAAGGCTTATGAAAAGGGGAACATGGAAGCATGTACAACACCCCTCTCCCCAATACATATACAAATAGAAAAGAAGGGGAAACGACAAGTTGTGAGGAAAATAACTCTGGAAACATAGGAGAAAAGAATAAAAGCATCTTTGCTGGCATCTTGAATAGTTCTTGGTAGGCTACATTGGGTTGACTGTTAAGATCCTCATTTCTTTTCCTGGCTCCACCATTAACTTGCTTTAATGACCTTCGGCAAATCACTTTACCTCACTGGAGACTATAAAATTAGTAGGTAAATTATATGGTAAAAATAATTATAATAGCTCATATTTATATAGTATTTAAAGGTTTACAGTGTGCTTTCCTCACAACAATCCTCTGAGCTCTTTAGTGTGGCATCATCCACGTTTTGCAGATAAGAGACACTGAGGTACACAGGTGTTGTACTCACTCATGATCGCATAACCAATAAGTGTTCAAATTAGGCTTGGAATTCTCTTCCAAATGGCCCTTTTCAGCTCTAATACAGCAAGATTTATCTTCATTATCCATGATCCTGTGTTTCTGAACTTTTGACATTACAGAGTGAGTAAGAAACACGTACACATACAGAATATGAGTGATCACATATATAAGTTTATAAGCCAATCTGAGAGAACATTTTTACTATATATGCCATCTTTTTTCCTCCAATACTTCCGCTACCATAGAGCAAGCCCTTATTAATTCACATCTGGACTATTGCAATAGTCTGTTGATTGGGTTTCTTACCTCAGAGTCTCTCTTCACTCTAGTCCATCCTCCACTCAACTGTCAGATTTATCTACTTAAAGTACAAGTCTGACCACATCACCCTCCTATTCAATAAACGTCAGTGGTTCCTTATTGCTTCCAGGATCAGATACAAAATCCTCTGTTTGACTTTGAAAGCCCTTCATAACCTGTTCCCTTACATCCTTTCCAGTCTCCTTATACCTTACTCACTCCCACACTCTGCAGTCTAGTAACAATGGCCTCTTTTCTGTCCCTTCCCTACCTCACTGCCGGTCCTTCATGTCTGGAATTCTTTCTCTCCTCGTCTAAGCCTCCTGTCTTATTTGGTTTCCAAGTCCCAGCTAAAATCTCACCTTCCACAAGAAGCCTTTTACCCAATCCCCCTTGATGCTAGTACATTCCCTCTTGGATTATCTTCTATTTATCCTGCATACATTCTTGTTTGCACATAGTTGTTTGTATATGATAGCTCCCATTACTGTGGAGCTCCTTGAGAACAGGGGCTAAGGTGGTGTAAGAGATAATGTGCCTTCAGTTTTGGAAGGAGATATTTTATACTTCTGTTCTTGTTATATCTTCTCAACAGATATCCCTGTATAAAAGCTAATTGATGTTAATTGGTTAAATGATACTGCGGTGCTAATCACTGGGTCAGTCAATAATATAAGGAAGTTCTTTTTTGGACGTGTCGATTTTGAGGAGCTGTTGAGATTTCAATTTGAGATGTCCAATGGCACTTGGAAATGAATGATGCTAGCTTAAGACAAAGACTGGACTGAATGTACTAGTTTAGAATTAAATGATTTTAATTCCATTTCTTATTCTGACATTTATTCTCTTTGTAACCAAGAGAAAAATTATTCAATCTATCTGAGCCCAATGAAAGTGCTAAAATATTTAGCACCTACTTTACTCAAGGCGCATCAAAAACATAGCATATGGTCACTGCTTACAATTTGATTACAAACTAGTTAGGTAGAGAAAATACGTGTGAAGAAATAGCAAATAATATAAAGAAATATACGACAAGTACCTCTTGAGTTATAAAAATAATATATGCTGTCAGAGTTCAAAAGAGGAGAAACACACTTTGGGGTGGTCTAAACTAAAAGCCTGACTGAGATTTTTCTCCTAAATGACCATTAGAGACATGTCTTGGCGAGGAGGTTCTTGGCCTTTGAATTAGGTTACCATAGCCAGTCTTGCCAGAGGAACATTGAATACCTTCCATTCCAGCTGGTTTCAATAGTCTCTATAATCATTTCTACTCTATGAAGAAAAATTTGCCAATCTGGGACTAGAATTCTTGCCAAATTTCATGGATTCCAACTGGCCTGAAGGAGGGATGTTTTGGTGGTCTGGCCCAACTCACAATCAAAGTACAATTTGTAGCCACTCCAGAGGGGACTGGAAATTTTTTTTAGTATTTCCCAAAAGAAATGGTAATGAGGACCAGGACCTAAGATGACACAGATTAGTAGTGTTTCTGCAGATCTGGAAGCCCTTAATCTCCAAATTCTTATGATTAAAAAAACCCCAACATGTTATTGAAAGGGAGAAGTTGTCTTCAAATATAGTGGCATAAATTCGGTGGTGGGAATAATGAAAAACATATGTGAACATTGTCTCGGACATTCTGAATTGGCAGTATCTAAATCAAAGCATACAGATAGATTAATATCTATCCGTTGAATTATTCAGCAAAGATGTTATAGCCAGCTTCTACATGCAAAACACCATACTAGTTGTGACAGTCAATATAAATTTGAATAAGACAAGGTCCCTGGCCATGTGGAGTTTATAAGCTAATAGGGGAACTCAGACATGAACACCAATCACTACAATGTGGTAAGAACCATAAAAAGAGTACAAAGAAAATAGAGTAACAGTCCAGAGAAAGGAGAGGTCACTTCCAAGTTGGGGTAGGGGATCAAATATGGGAATCTTTTAATTAGGTTTTCAAGAATAGAGAGGATTTCAATAGGTGTTCATTGTGAGGAAGAAATTTCAGGAGAGAGAGCATGAGCAAAGATGTTGAGGCAGGAAATTACAAAGCATAACTGGGGAACAAAGAGTAGTCCAGTTTGGGTGCTATATAGGTTATGTTAGGAGCAAAAATAGAGATAAATTTGAACTTAGGTCAGATTATGTGGCAATCCCTGGATGCCAAGCTAAGGAATTTGGGCCTTTGTTATCGATCCAATGAAGGCTGGAAGATGCTTCAGAGGTCATCTTATACAACATTCTCATTTTACAGTTGGGGAAACTGAGGTCCAGGAAGTTTTGATGGCTGTGGTCAGAACTGTGCTTTAAAAAAGATGAATATCTGTATGTGTACAGGTTGTCTTCTCTGGCTTGGTTAAAAACTCCTTAAAGGTAGAGACTATTTCACTTTTGTTTTTGTATCTCTAGAACCTGGCACACAGTAAGTGCTTAATAAATGCTAATTGATTTTCTGGTAGTTCATTTGTATTTGAAGGAGGTTGTACACTAAATAGGAACCAGTTTTCTTTGAATATGCCATGCAAATCTTCACATGAACAAGTGTTGATACAAGAGAAAGAGCAGAATGGAAAAGAGAAATCTCTGCAATGTTTGTCTCTATGTTAACTCTTCCGAAGGACATCTTGGACTGAAAAACTCCTTCATTGTAATGTCATCTTAATCTAATGTCTAAAGAATCTGTCATTTCATTTGGGTGGGTGCCTCCATCACTGATGACGGTCATGCCTCCACATCTTAGATTATAAAAAATGCTGGGGGTAAAACCAAACCAAACCAAACCAAAACATCACCTGGTGGCCTGTTGGTTGATGAGACTCTTTGAACTTGGCTAGTGCATCCTCAGGTGGAAAACATGTGTCCTGTTGTGTTCATGATGGAAGCTTTTTCAAGTTGGTAGGATCTGTCAGATCTTCTCATCTACTGGTGTGGCCTTTGAGAACCCAGGATTGCCTCTACACCACAATGTCCCGTCAGAGGAAGGCTCTTGAAGGCTCATTAGTGCTATTTTTAGTTATTCGATTAATTTCCAATATCTAGTAAGTCCCTACTATGTGCAAGGCACTGTACAATTAAGATTTATTAATTTTGAAGGAAAGTGTTAAAAAACAAAAAAAAGTCCTCAGCCTGTACTAATAAAAGGAAGAAAAAAAAGCAGGTATGAAGACAGGTGAAACTAAGTATAGGTAAGAAAACAGTTACCTGTGGTACAATATTCGGTAGAATACGATGAGCAAGGTTCTAACTAGGAATCTTTTCATGCAGGGCAAATTCATTTGAGCAAGAGGTACGGGGATGTGAAAGCAGCAGTGCAGAAGGCAATCTGATTCCAAACGCAGCCACGCTGGCAGGGTGATTCCTTGAGCAGGTCTGACAAACTTCACTTGGAGTTTGGTGGGAGTCTTCAGGAGAGGCTATAATGGTGATAGCATCTGGGGCCAGGAGAAGAAAAGGGACAGAGATTGCTGTGATACAGAAGTGAGGTCCCTACAGATGTTGGTACCCTGGGACAGAGGCTCTATCAATGAGGGACATTTTACTATTTTTAATGCAGCTTATTACAAATGTACAACTTGTAAAGCCAAAAATTTTTGTTCTCCAAGACATTGGTTATTTTCTAAGTCAGGTCATACGATAACATACAGGGGGCATTCCTTTCAAATCTCATGTAGGGAGCACAAATGCCCTGTCCCAGTTCTGGATGTGAATATGTCCACCTCGTGTGACTCAAACATAGAAGACGTTTGATGTTCGCTGACTTTATCTCTAAATTCAGGATAGAAATACAATCCACATTCTAAATCATTTTTGACCCCCCTGCAGTACCTTGAACATAATATATACAAGTAAATATTTGTTAAATATATGCATAAATGGAAAAATGTGTGAAGTACTTGATTACCAGAAATTCAATTTAGTGCAAATCTGCTAATTACCCCATATTATTAATTATTGCGCATACATATGGCAGGGTACAAAATAGGTTACACAGTCAGTTTATTTCATGAGATGCTCTGATATCCAAGATCTTAGCTCAGGGCCTCAGGTGGCTTCTCTTTGCCCTGCATAACCTTCTACAGGGAATCCTCTATTTCCTCATGATCCCATATACCTTCCCTCTGTCCTGCATAGGCCCTTTCTAGGGACTTCTTAGATCAGTGTCTTAAACTGTGTACAATTATTTAACATATTGCCCTGTTTTATTGATTTGCATACATTTCAGAAAACTTTATAGAGTGGGATGTATAGGTATATTGTTCACATTTGATTAAATATAGAATCATTATCATTTTTATTAAAAGTTGGGCAAGTGGACCCTTGGTCATCTCAGCTTCTATGACTTCCAAGCTACAGTGATCTACACACAGTAGGTACTTAATAGATGTTGGATTTTGCTATAATATAACATTTATTATGTCCCTTTGGAAACATGTATTTGACTCAGATTTTCATCTCCCAGTCTCTTTTCTAGGAAATGTAAAGTGCCCTAGGTCAGAGGCCTATCTTTACTGGACATATTTTCTAGTCAAGGAACATATTTAAATACTGCCACACAATTTTTTTAAAAAAATTACACATTTACATGATAAAAAAAACTTCCAAAGAATTTAATGTAGATATTTATACATATGCTTTATAAGTAGCAATATGGTAGACAGTTGAATTAGTACATAAAGTTTTATTTAAAGTTTTCCCCTTACAAGCAAGCGTCATTTACACATTCTAATACTGTACAAAATTTACATTCTCTGTGACTTACTCAGTTATATCACTTTCTCCTTGGTCATGCCTTCCTGAAAGACAGAAAGTTTTACATACAGTTCTCATAAATGCTAAAATTTATCTCAGTTGAAAAGGAAAAAATAAGACAAAGAACCAGTCAAAGGACGACAAGGATCCTTTTAAAAGCCTAAATTGTACATTTCGGAGGGAGCAGGTGTCAGCTCACCATAAAAGACCCCGAGGCCAACCTTCTTCTCATCAGAGTATCAGCTGAGGTTCTTATATGGAACACTGTAACTAGTTACTCTCTCTTTCTTTCTTTCTCTCTCTCTTTATATATATACTTTCAAGGGAAAAAATGAAAGTTGATTGCACTGGATATCTTTTTACAAGGGATCCTTTGGATCTGAACATACAAATAAATACAAAAACAATTACGATTGCACTTTACTGTAGGAACAGTTTCAGATTCGAGCACCTTCACTCCATCCTTCCATGTTCCTCAATAAGAGAGTCTTACCAAAGCATTCCCACTTGTGGCCTCATACTGCTTTTAAAGGATCTATTTATCAAAAGATCCAACCATTTCTTTATCTTTTTATATCTTTGCCTTACTTTTTTTACTGGTGTTTTATTAGACTCCTAAAAGCTTGAAAATGAAATTTCTCATCTTGCCAATTTTGCCCCTTCTGATTTGACAAATGTAAACTCTCTCACTCCTGCTCCCTCCCCTCGACAATTCCTGCTGCTGCTGTGACTGCCAAGAGAACAATTTAATTTTTTGTCTCTGTGTGTAAGCATCACCAACGAGAGCAATAAAGATGTGCCCAGTTTGGCAAATAATGATGGTAAATCATGTGCTGTCCCCCAGCCAGCTGAGGGTGGGGAGAGGCCCAACGCCTTGTTGAGAACTAAAATAAAATAAATGGAAGTTGCTGTGATTCTTTTAAATCATTTAAAATTTCATGTTTCTCAGCAACAGAGAAACAAGTAAGATTGTACTTTACAGGAAGCATGCTAGCTCCTGGTCTCTGGGTTGCAGAGGGCAATCTGGGCTGATTTTCCCATGGGTCAAACTTTGAGTCACATCTCATCTGAATCCATGATAACCAAATTTACCGGCCCCAGCCTTTGAAGCAAATGACAGGTGTGTTCACTACTTATGCGGTCCTGAAAATGGGAGAGTACAATTCTCAGGGAATTGACTGCAGCAGCAGCCTGTGCTCAATTCAAATCTTTTGGACAGATAGCTTGGATGAAGGCCTCAAAATTAGGGACACTGAGTAGCTTATGACAACGAAGGGCAATAACCACGGGGTCTCTAACAGGGTCCCTACCTTTCCTCACCAGTTCCATCTCTTTGCTTAGTTCCTTTGTGACGCTGGGAAGACAGGGGGTGGATGAAGAGAAGTTAGCTTTGAGTGCTTTTTCTAAAATTATTTGGCCTCCAGAGCCTGTGTAACCACCAGACTTCAGGATTATCAGACCAAGATGCCATTCCTGTGATTCTGGGTGAATTTTTGAAGCATTCAGAGAACACAACATCTCCAAAACATCAACACGGATCACATGCAGGCAGACTACAAAGCACAATACTGCTCTTAGATCTCTCTGGGGCAGTCGTCAGACATCTATCTTTCTCCTTTGGAAAGTTAAGATCAATGCGAGGATTTTCCGTGACGTTGGGCCAAGTTAGTGAAAACCAGCCTGAGATGGCAGTCTGTCAACATGGGAGGTGTGGTATGGTCTTTAGCTACTTGCTTCACAAGACTGGTATGTGTCCAAGAATGGGGATTTTTTTTTTTTTATAGTTTGCCTTTAAAGCATCAATCTAAACCCAAAGGTGGGTTTTGGAAGTTGTGTCTGTAGAACATCATTTTCCCTACTAAAATATTTGTGTCACCTGTCATCACTTCCCAGAATGGGGTACTTGTTCAATTCAATGTGCCCTGTGTGCTATTTGTTGTAAGGTACACAGGCTGGTAGGATAACTGTGGCACAAGCAGGGCCTGCAAGCGGTTCAGCTACATCTCCTTCTAACTCTGTCCAGGTTCCTTTCTCCGGGCAATAGCAAATGGTTGATGACTTGTAGGCTCCCTGGAAAACAATAAGAAGATTTTACTGAAGCATGGCACAAATCCAGGGTTATTTATTTCTGTGAATTCTAGAGAATTTATTCCCCTCTTTCATCCCAAAACACTTTTATGGAAGGAAGGGGTTTTTAGACCATTTTTATTTAAAGGGAAACTTCCCCCAAAGATACCAAAATCTATTTTGGTGACTGTCACTAAAGTTAGTCCTGTATTAACTGAGAAGTGGAAAATCGATCTGATTGTCCCTTAAGGGAAAAAAACAACAATTTATACTTCTCTACCTCCTACAGTATGGGTACAATAAATGACTGTTGACTTGATTTATCTATTCTGCTGCTCTGGCCTCACAGAGAACTTTGCATCTATTTCATATACTAATAGATTATTTTGTTATAGTTATCTATGTGTCATATTCCCCTGCTAGATTGTAAGCACCAGGAGGGTAGGCATTATGTCAGCAAAACTTTCAAAAAAATCTCTCTTAATCTATTAGTCAAGCATTTATTAAGTTCCTACTATGTGACAGACACTGGGTTAAGTGCTGCCCATGCCAAGAAAAAGTGAATAAGTCCCTGTCATTAAAGACCTTTTGTTCTAATGATGGAGACAATATATGTACGTGCCAATGTATACGTACACATACACATGTGCATATGCATACACACTACATATATATGTGTGTACTGTGTAACATACACGTGCATAATGGAGTATATACACATATGCATATATGCATACACATATTTATATAGGCACACTTTGGTGTATATGCATACATTCAAGGTACATACATGCATTAAACATATCCATACACAGGTACCTATGTATATATGCACATATACACATATATACTCATATGCATATGCATATATGAATACTGTGATTCACAATGCACATGTGTGTATGGGGCATGTGCATGTGCATATATGTGTGTACATACATGCACACAAGTGTATATACACACATATATATGCCTAACATATGCTCACATACTCACACCAATCTATATACAATGCACAACATGTATATATGCATATAGAATACAATGTATAGACACATAGATGCACCATGCATGTCCATGTGTGTACACAATAATACATGTGCTCTACATTCATACATACCACATGTAATTATACTATACATAGATACTATATATGTGTATATACATACATACACACATACATACATCCATACATATTATACATATACATGCTCTGTTCTTCCCACACACACACATACACACCACACACACACATACACGCTCGCACACGTGCAAGACAGTTTGGGGAAGGAATTCACTAGCAGATGGGGAAAAGCTTCATATAGAAAGTAACACTTGAAATGAGTTCTGAAGGAATCTAGAGTTTCTAAAAGTGGGGGTGAGGAAGAAGTGCCTTCCAGGCCTGAGGGCAAAGCCAGCGAAAACATTTGGGAGTAGGAGATGGAGGGTTGTGAGGGCACCAGGCAGTAGGTCAGTGTAGTTGGGTCACACAGAGCAGAGAGGGGAGTGAAGTGTAGGAAGATCTCATGGTATCTATCACAGTCCTCTGCATTACCCCTGTTGTTAAGACAAGTTTGCTTAAATGAACTGCTCAAATATTGAAATAATTATCCAGACAGTCAAGACCAAAAAAATGTCTTTTTTTTTTTTTTAAAGATTCAAATGATTAAACTGAAAGTTGTTTTGGCTCTTGAATTATCTGAATACCTGCCGCAATGATTTTGCTCCCATATCCTATAACTGCCTCAGGGCCTTAACCCCACAGAAGTATTTTGGCTATTTGGGGAAGGAGGGGATGGGGGAGAAGAGGGAGAAATTATCTGGAAGGGAAGTGTGAAATTCCTACAGAAAGGCTGAAAATGGAAAGAAAAATACAAACAAATCTTCCAGTCTTCCCCTAAGTCTATTCACATAGCCTAAAGGAGCCATCTAAACTAGGAAACAATATTACTAGTTTTATTTGCCTTACCAACCTTAGGAGTCAGACTACAAAATTTCCTTTCCTCAATATAGAACCTTCTTGCTTATTGATGGAACAGAGATGAGGAGTGGGAGTTATTTGATGAAAACACACCTCTAAGTTCTGTCCAGTTTGTTTCTACACTGTTGTAAACAGTTTATTATGTACACCTCCAGAATTGGGCACATATAAATATTCAGTCATGTGTAAGCTGGGTGCGTTTGCCTTGGCACAGCTAATGTAATTACGAAATGGTGTATACACCCAACAAGAACGTTCCTTCTCAGATCATATTCTCATCATACAAAAAAAAAAAAAAACAAACCATGAAAATAGAAATTGATACAACCTAAGAAACAATTAATGGCAACTTTGCAAAATGAACCTGTAAATCTAAGTAAAGCAACCTAAAAATAATAAATAAATAAAGGCATGAGAGACTTCAGGCTAGAATGCTAACCTCTGGGGGAACAAGCAGAAAATAAGCACTATTTCTGGTTGTAAGGGAAAGCAGTGAGGATGAAGGCAAGAAGTAAACACATACCATACTCCAGCTGTAGCCTCCTACGAGATAAATGCTGTCATCAAGAACGGCACAACCAGGGCCGCTTCGGCCTTCCAAAATGGGAGTCTGCAGAATATTCCATTGGTCACCCTTGGGATCATAGCATTCCACAAGCATGACATCAAGGTGGGAGAAACCTGAGTGACATAATGGGAACCAGTTTTAAAGCCCAGTCTCTCTTTCAAATAAAACATTTATTAATGCTCTTCTGATTTTTATACCATAGCCATTTTCTGATATTATCCCCCCTTGTAATAAGGCAAAACAATTAAGCAAAAGTAAATGACAAGATGACCTTATATGCTGGCATATAGACCATTCTGTTCCCAAGGGTCCTCACCTTTACACTGAGCAAGGGAAGTGTACTTCATCATGGTTCTTTAAAATCAATAGTGGTAACTAAAATTCATCTGAATCTGCCGACCTTTTAATGCTTTCGCTGTTGTGTTTTGTTCACATAATTGGAGTCTTTGTATACACATTGGTATAATTGTTTTCTCTTTGCAAGGCTGGGTCTTCCTATCTTGCTTAGGCTGAAAATGCAGAGGCCATCAAAGGCTTGATCTTACTACTGATGGGCACAAGAGCCTTGACCAACTCTATTCCTGATCTGGGCTGGTTTGCTCCACTTTTGGCAGCCTCATGGCCCCTTCTCTCCTGAAGGCTGGCCAGAGCCGGATGTGGCAGAGTCAGCCTTCTAGTAGGAGGAGTGACAGGAGCATTCTTGGCCTTTGCGTGTATTGCTCTCCTGGTTCTATGTACTCTGCATCAGTTCATACAACTGTTCTTCTTTCTTTAACTTCCTCATATCAATTGTTTCTTATGGAACAATAACATTCTTTTACATTCATATCCTATAATTTGTCAGATGAGGATCCATTTCTGATTTTTTCTAACTATAGAAAGGGATTCTGTGAATATTTTAGTAGAAATGGAATCTTTATTTCTTTGATTTGTTTGGATTATGTTCCAAGAAGTGGGAATGATAGATTAAAAGATATAAACATTATAGTGAATTTTCTTGTTTAATTACAATTTCTTTCCCAGAATAACCACACTAATTAATTTATCCAGTAAACAGTTAAGAGTGTTTCTGTTTTCCAACAATCATTCCAAAATTAGCAATTTCCATCTTTATTATTTTCACCTTTTTGATGAGTGTGAGGTGTTAAACCTGAGAGCTGTTTTCATTTCTATTTTTCTCATCACTGGTGATTTTGATTATTTTTCCATATGGTTATTGGTAGCTTGCACTTCTTTTGAAAATTATTTCTTCATATCCTTTGACTACTTGCAGCTTGCAAACGAAAAGCCAGAAATATTTTTGAAAAGAATGCTGCCCCAATTTTACACTTATCTGGAATAGATGTGACTTGTAGTCAAAACAGATTATGAAGGACAAGAATGCTAGAATGAATGAAAAACTGGGAAATAAACCCACTGAATGGGCCTAGTGGTCAGTATAACTTGAAAGTGAAGAATTGTACGTGTGAATCCCAAAACTCTTTATATGAACAATCACAAATACCTAAGTCACTAGAAGGAAAAAGAATCCCTGAAGGAGAGTCAGCCCTTAGTTTTGATACTAAGAGAAAAACAAGTACACATCTGTAACCAGAGATAATTTTCTAGTTATCATGCTCACATTTTGTGATGTGCTAGATTAGGAACTCCATTCAAATTTTACTTTTATGAGACCTCATGTTGTAGAGGTGATGCTGAGTTCTTGGAGTTGCTGCTAATGGAATAAAAGCTCAGGAATATCCTACCAGGCTTTGAGTATGGCTTGGGCAATACATCTGTTTTCCAAAATTCAGCTTAGTTAGTTCAGCATGGCTTATAACCATAATTTTGCCCATCAAGTAATGAATTTTTCAGCCGGAGAAACTCAAGAAATTGTCTACTAAGGCATGGAGAGTTTGTGATCCTACACCATTGAAATGGGAGATGTGGCCATGGTAGACCGTGTCTAGAGGGGAGTGAGTAGGCCCCCTGAGTTATGAACTGCTGTCAGAATTGTACGGACATGAAGAATGCTTAGCACAGTGCCTGGCATACAGTAGGCACTTAATAAGTGTTTATTGATTGATTGAAATTAATTCATAGATTAGGAAAGCATTTCAGGAAGGCCATAGAAAGGTCATCATAACATTATCAGAATCTGTCAAAAGCCTTTCTAATAAATCTTAGCATCTACATAATGAAGTTGGATGAGATAAAGGTACCAGAGACACTACAATAAGAATTTTAGCTCCACAAATGAGTGTTTGCTCTTAG
The DNA here is from genome assembly GCF_900497805.2 of Vombatus ursinus. NCBI lineage: Eukaryota > Metazoa > Chordata > Mammalia > Diprotodontia > Vombatidae > Vombatus > Vombatus ursinus. Next base: position 63,685,194 of record NW_020954590.1, read on the forward strand.
TTACTGAAAAGAATCAGAGGTAAAAATAAATTCATTCTCACTACCTTCCCTTTCCCTCTATTCATCAGAGATACTAAGATATTATTAATGTTAAAGATACAAAGACGTTAAAGATACTGGAGATACTAAGAGGTTAAATGACTTGGCAAATATAATATGGACACTGTATGTCAGAGATAGAACTTGAACTCAAGTCTTCTCAACTCTGAGATTGGCTCTCTATCCATGACCACAGGTGGTTTCATTGTCACTTAGCAGATTGAAATTTTTGAGGGCAGAAAATTAACTGTTTAATGAAAGCTAAATGAATAGAAATATGCTTGCTTTCCCAACATGTTTGAGCAAAACAACCTCAAGAGCATTTTGTAAACCTAATGTTCATTCTCAAAGATGTGGAACCAGGATATTTTTGGCCACTTCCTTTTTATATAAAATGAGCTGGACAGAAATATTTGGTAATAGCAGTAGCAATTATATATAGTATATCTGTATATATGTTATATACTATATGTTATATTACACAATAAACACAATATGATTATATGATTAATATACTAGTGTGTAATATTACACAATTATATAAATATATTAGATATAGTTTATATTATATAAATAATTATATATTACACAATTGATACATTTATATAATATACATATAATATAATATATATTAGACATATACACATATATATATCACATATGTACATACACATAGAGAGGCTTATTGGACAGAGGAAGAGCTGGCCTTGGAGCTGGGAAGCTGTGGGTTCAAGTGCATTCTCTGACATCTACTGATTTTTCAAAATAAGTCAATTACAGTTTGGGTACTAAAAATTAGAATTTTTCTAAACATTATTGAACACATTATGCTCTCTATGATTCTCAGGCTTATTTTAGAGACTACTAAATGCTTGCTTTTGTTCATGGTATAAATTTAACTTAGAAAATTGCTTGGGGAACTGTAATTGATTTATTTTTAAAAATCCAAACCAGGAGTTAGCTTCTCTTTGAGGCTATGCCTAAAGTTCCTCTTGACTACACTTCCTAGAAAACAATTTATAGAAGAAAGCATCACTAGTAGTTTGGAGCTAAGGAATAATTTATTCCACTGAATTCAGGGTTATAAGAAATTGTTCTTGCTCTTGAGTTATGAAGGCTCCCATTTTATTATCTTTGGACTTCATTATTCATTTCTTTAATGTGTGCAGTATTATCCTAAATTTAAAATAATCTTATCTGCATAAAAGACCCAATAAAGCCCTGCTCAAGGGTACTGCTAATTTGCACAAAGCAGATTTTATTTGGTCAACATGTTTTTTACTTGGTTGACTATGATTAGCTAATAAGCATCCTCTTAGCAAGAAGCATGACCTCAAATATTATTGTGATTAAAAATATGACCTTTCAAATGATTTCCTCCAATTGCATATAGCCGATCATTCATTACAGCCAAAGTGTGGATTGCTCGTTTTGTGTTCATATCTTGTTTTCGGGCCCAGACATCCATAACAGGGTCATAGCAGTACAGCCATGGGACGTACTCTCCATTGTGAACACCCCCTGTGAAATAAACAGATGTGAAAATGAGGAGCGTGGCTGGCATTGTTACTAACAGAAAATGGATCGGGGACTTGCCTGAAATGTATATTTTCCCATTGTGCACGGATCCTGCATGAGCTGCCAGAGGCTGGGGTAAAGAGGAAACATAACGCCACTCATTGGTTTCTAAGTTATAGCATTCCACGCTGGACAAGTATCCGGTTTCGTTCCTCCCACCAATAACATATAAGTGTTTATCCAGACGACATGCGTAGAAACTGGCTCTCCTGTGGTAAAAGTAACAATTCACAGAAAGTGATTAGTGCAATGGAGAAATCTTATTTGAAAAATTATGTGGACCAATCAGCTAAGTCAGATGAGGGAAGCCCCATCAGAGACGGCCCCAAACTTTTGGAGACTATACACACATATACATATTAAATACCATGACTTTTATAGCCATCATATGGATATTTTGACTGTAATTTAAAATTCTGATTTTAATTCTATCTATTCTATCTAAATTCCATCTGAAGGGAAGCAGAATGGTGTAGGGGATAGAAAGTTAGTCTCAAAGACAGTAAGTCCTGGGTCTAAGTATGTCCTCTCACACATCCTGGCTGTGTGACCATGGGTAAGTTACTTAACTTCTCAGTGTTTTAGGCCTTTCCAGGTTCATCACCCCTACTACCCACCTTTCCAGGACCCTTCCTCAGAAATTACCTTCCATGAACTCTGTATACATCCTTTATGTATAGAATCATTTACATGCATCTCCTTCACTGGAACATGAACATCTTAAGGGCAAGGCAGTATTTTTCTCTCTCTTTATATCCCCTTCTCTTTTAGCACTGACTGACTCCAAGTTGCAGAGAGAGGTGCTGACCTGCATTGGTAGAGGGGGTTTTCTCACCCAGGAGTTCCCTTTACCAATAAAATCACAAATCCAATTTCTATCTCTCTTCACCTAAAGAGAAATCCACAAGCTGTTGGTTTCAGCTATTTTTACACTCTGGAAGGAGAAAAAGGTATTCATTAATGTTTGGGGCACTTGGTACCTTGCACGAATTTCAGAGCTCAGGAAGACAAAGTGAAAAATGAGGCAGATAATGTAACAATAATAAATTATCTTGACATTCACTTTCTTTATGGTCCTTCAAGGGTCATTGTTCCCAATTTACTAGGAGAACCACATCATCAAAATTTTTCTTCAATTATCATTTTCTTATTTTTTTCCCCTGTGCAGTATTGCAAATAGAACAACTTGCCTTAAGTTGTTCTCTTAAGTGAACCTAATGCTTTAAATCCTACCCCTTTGCTCCAAAGGCATTTCATCCAAGGGCCAACTTTCACAAGTGACTCAGGAATAATATCAGGGCCTCTTCTCAAGGCCTGCTGTTAACTAGATTTACTGCCTTATGTTTTCAAAGGCAAGGTGAAATCAAGGGTTGATTAATTCTCTGGATGATATTAAGCCAACCTAAATAATCCGCTCCTCACCAAATTCTTCTTTTTCTTTCATGGTGGGGCTTTTGACTTAACATTGTCTAGGAGTCGCTTCCACCCTTCATAGACTGTTGTTTTTTGGGACGTCCCTCTTGCCTAAGGATGACATTTGTTCCTGAAAATAAATGTGTGTGTGTGTGTGTGTGTGTGTGTGTAAGTAAAACCCTCAGACTTACTGAGGTTGTCTGACCTTAAGTATACCTACTTGATTTAAGACTGTATGTTCACTACTGATGAAAAACAAGCACACAGGTGGCAGAAGCAGCAGCCAGGTGAACTACTTTCTGTCCTAGGAACAATAAATTCATGGGAAACAGAACAGGACCAGCTTGAATAGGAACCTTATGTTTCTAAGATGTAAACCATATGTTTCTAAGATGTAAGATGGATCCCTTGACTCATCCCTGATTTGTAACACATAGCCTGTCCCTCTTAGGAACAGGATACATAGCCTCTGGATTTAGGAGGAAGATGAAACTTGGGATACAAGAGAAGAGGATTTGCTGAATCCATGACTGTTTTATACTTTAGTTGTGTGGCATGGGTGTGGTTGGTCTTATGTTAAGGGAAAAGAGGACCTAACTTGGAATTATAAAAACAAAATAAAGTCAATTCAAGTTAATAAACGCTATGATATGATAGTTTTAAAAAAGGCTAATGTTATAATAGTCTGCTCTAATAAAGACATGGTGTTCTAGCATAGGAAGATGATAATTCTCATTTTATTCCCCCCTAGTCAGATGCCAATTGGAGCACTATGCCAAGTACTGGCCCTTAAATGTGGGAAAGTTACTGATAAGCTGGAGAATATCCAGAGAAGGGCAACCAGGATGCTAAGATTCTCCAGATCATGTCACATGAGGATAGGTGGAAGGAATTGGGAGGAGGGAAGGCATGGGGAGGGAGTATGATGTATGTCATCAGTTCAAAGCCCCATACAGAGCAGAAATAACAGAATCAACATCTCCCCCTTTTTGGAGATAGAGATTGTTTTTAGAACAATTCTCTAACAAAGAAAACTTCATTTCTCAGGGGAGCAAGGTCTTTGCAGGTCAAGTTTGAGGAATTATTATGATTGCTTTAACACTTCCACATAAAGGAGGATTTATACATCTGTGGACTCTAATGAATGGTGACTCTGCTTAGTAATTTATAAACAATCTCAGCTTCAGAAGGACACCAAGCCCTACATAAAAGCCCTACTCATCATTACACATTTTCACTTTTCATAGAAACCCATCTTTATTTCCTTAAGGAACAAAGACATTCCTTCAGGAACAAAAACAAGTCTAGCTTACAAGAAAAAAAATAAAACAACATATTTGAGCAAGAACTAGTAGCAAGGACAGGAGTCTGGACCCAAAAAAGAAAAAAAATAAAAGCTTCCTTCCCTCCATTAATGACCCTTTGAGCACATAACACTTTAAGTTTAGGGCTCTACTAAGTGGTATCTATACTGTTTCAAAACATCTGAATGAAAAGTCCATGGAGTCATCCAGATGTGTCATATTGGATATACATCCAGATGTTTATGGAAAACACTCAGACTAACTGAATTTTTTTACTCTTCTCCCAGATATTTTACCATCTTACATAGTTAGTCTCATTCCTTGAAACAAGAAGGGCAATTATATTCTGATTGGGAACTATGAATTTCTTATTCATTGCTGACATGAAAATTTTAAGGGGTAATTTCTCCTGGCGGGAAATGGCAAAGTCAGGGAATGTTGATTTGAGATCTGGACCTGCCGCTAACTACCTATGTGACCTTGAGTGGGTTAGTCTGGCTAACCTCTTAGGTCGTTTTCAGCTTTAAATCCTATGTACCAACTATTGGGTCATTATTTTCTATATATAGTAATCATTTATAGGGTTTTTTTCCTGTCATTCTGGAATTGGTCTGTGTGCATGGGGAGGAGGGGCACTTTATTGTCTTAAAAAAATTATGGCTTCATTGGTACTTGGCTGTATTCTATCTCTCTTAGTAGAATGCAAAGTTCTTCAGGGCAGGAACTATTTTACTTCACTCTTTATAATTCCCAGCTTCTCAAAAAAGACCTGGCACATAGTAGGTGCTTAAAAATACTTGCTGACTAACTGGGACATTTATTGATTAATAATGATGACAATTATTTAGAAAATAATTTCTGTTAACTACAATATGGCACTTCTTATTCATGCATTTTATGCAGGGGAAGCAGAGTTCCATATTTTGGACCTATTTTTCCATCCTGAGACAGCCATTTTGCTATCTTCTTTAGATTTCTTTTCCTAGTGTTGGCAGTTCACATGCTAACTAAAACAGGAACTACACAGAGCTTAGTGCTGTCTCTGTTCGAGGATGATACTCGATTATGTGAAAAAGTCAGTACTCTGAAACTAAAAAGGATCTTTTTCTCTTCTGTACCCTAGAGAACTTTGTTTCTTAAATGGTACATAAGACATTCTCATAATTTGCCTCTTTGTATACATCTTATCTACCCTGCAAGATTAGAAGGGGCTTTCTAGAAGGAAGGGGCTTTCTCATTTACATCTGTATCTTTTATAGCACTTATTAGGTGTTCATGAAATAATTGTTGAATATATATGTATATGTATTTGCTTTTATAAGAAATCTATGCTATGAAAAAGGAAGAACATGGGTGAAGACAAAAGGTAAAAGGAAAATTTTTTTTAATTAGGATAAAACCACATAAATACAATACCAAGTGAAATAAGTTGAAGAATCAAGTGAATTCTGTGTTGCCCAATGAGTTGTGAACAGGATACCTGGTTTTCCCAACTAGGATGCAGTATTCAAATAAATTTAGCATGTATTTCTTAAGTGCCTACTATTTGTCAGGTACTATGCTAGGTACTGGGGATGCAAAAACAAAAATGAAAAGAGTACTTGTCCTCAAGTTGGTATTTTTTTTTCTTTTTTCTTTTCTTTTCTTTTCTTTTTTCTTTTCTTTTCTTTTCTTTTCTTTTCTTTTCTTTTCTTTTCTTTTCTTTCCTTTTCTTTCTTTCTTCTTCTTCTTCTTTTTTTCTTACTGTTTATGAAGTTTCCTTGGAGAAATATTTTAACTAGAGTTTCCTTCTCACGTTAATTTTTTTTAATGAAACTAAAACATTGATACATAGTTAAGAATACCAAGCTTAGAGTCATCGGTCAAAAATTTATTAAGTACATCCTATGTGTAGAGTCTGGAGGAGGAAATGGCAAACCACTCTCATATCTTTGCCAAGAAAACCCCAAATGGGTCCACGAAGAGTTAGATATGATTAAAAAACACTCAAAATGTGTAGAGCATAGTGGTATTTCTTCATGATGCTAACTTCAGTCAATAATGTCATTACAAGCCTCTGAAATCATCCATTTGCTTATTTTTGACTTATCTTTATATGAAAAACAACAATTTGTAGTGTGTGTATGTTGATGTACACATGTGCATGTATGGAGTAATAGTTGGAATTTCTCTCAGAATTGCTAAAATCTATCTAAGCTAACAAAAAATTTTAGATATTGTAATTTTTAACCCAGATATATTGATGAATTCTAGATATCCCTTTAATAGTATGTGAGAATGTCTTTTTTTCTTTTGTTCTCATCTGTGAAGAATTTCTAACATTTCTATCTTAGTCCTATTCCTGTCTGTTACAAAAAAAAAAGACAGCTTTTCAGAACTTGTTGGTTTTAGTTAATATTTTCTTAATCTAATCCTTTACATGTATTCCTAACTTCATCCACAGAGTGTCACTGTTAGGAGTGAAATGAAAAAAAAATCAGATTTGTTTCACTTGCCAACACTAACTGTTCAATCTTATGTAACAATCTCAACATAAAAGATTTTGGGTCTCCCTAAATTGAATTTTCAATACCCCAAAGTGAATATGTCCATGAACTACACTAAAGAAATACGAGTTAGTCAACAATTATTAAGTGCCTACTATGTACCAGGAGCTGTGCTAAGCCTACTATGTGCCAGGCACTGGGCTAAGCACTGGGAATACAAAGAAAGAAAAAATACAGCCCCTCTCTTCGAGGAGTTCACTATGTATAACAGATAGAGTTTATGGTCTGTCCATGATACATGGATATGGCGTCCAAAAGTCCTTATAATACATCTAACCAGTTGCTACCCAGTTGCTAAGGTCTCTCTTATCTCTGAAATTACTTTATAATTAATTCACAAATAGTTTGCATTTACTTAGCTGACATACACACACAGACATACACACTCCCATAGCATGTAAATTTCTTGAGGGAAGGGGCTGTTTTGTTTTTTATCCCCAGGTACAGTGCCTGGCGTATAGCAATTATTTAATAAATGCTTGTTAAATGAATTTTTACTTTTCTAAAGACTCAAAACCTAACTTTGGGACCCAAACTATTTGATAGACTGGACTGTGGATTATGAATAGCCAAGACTAGGAGTGGGGAACCTGCTGCCTCGAGGCCACATGTGGCCCTCTAGGTCCTCAAGTACGGCCCTTTGACTGAATCCAAACTTCACAGAACAAATCCCCTTAATAAAAGGAAAACTTCTGTAAAACCTGGACTCAGTCAAAAGGGCGCACCCAAGGACCTATAAGTCCACATGTGGCCTCAAGGCTCCAGGTTCCCCACTTCTAACCAAGATATTCCTCAAGTGGTTTGTGGGGTAGATAACCTATGCTTTTAGCATTTTTCTAAAAAGGAAGATATAGTAGTCATATAGGATGATAGGGTCTAGGGTTATAAGGAACTCTAAGGCCATTTAACCCCACCCTCCCATTTAATAGCCTAAGAACTAAAGACCAGAGAAATTACGATTTGCCTAAAGACATAATACTATAGTAAGCAGCAAAACTGAGATTTGAACAGAGGTTCTCAGGTTCTAATGCTCTTTCTCTTATGTTTTTCTTCTTGCCTTTCATAGTTTTAAAGTAAATAAATGAAGTAGTTAAAGAAAATATTGTTGACTGGAAAAAATGGTAATTAATCTTTCTTCTCTCCTTTCTTTCCCTCCCTCCTTCCTTTCTCCCTCATTCTCTACCTCCCTTTTTTCCTTCCTTCCTTCCTCCCTCCCTTCCTTCTTTTCTTCCTTTCTCCCTACCTTCCTTCCTTCCTACTTCCCACCCTCTCTCTTTTTTCTTGCTTGTATGTTGACTAATCCACAGTGATTACTGATCTTGTTTGTTATTTTGAGTGGAAGTGTTTTGATGACAGCAAAATTTCATTTATTGCCTGAGTAAAGTGGCCCATAGGAGATTTGAGACTTGAAGATTGGCTCGGCTTCTGTGAGACCTGCCTTTTCCCACTCAGCGCTATATGAAGCTCTTTATTTGGTCTATCGAGTTGATTGTTCTGAATCTAAAAAAAAAAAATTCTCTTAGTAGGGACCTGACATGATAGACCATAATGACTTAGAAAGAAACGTTAAACAGTCCATCCTGTCAACGGTGGCTGCCGGGTGCCGGCAGACCATGGCAGCTCCTTTTATCAGGTCAATGATCTGCTAAAAATTGTCTAAGCAGGACCCTGCCATGATAGGCCATAATGCCTCAGAGGAAGTCATTATGGACTATCAAGTAAACAATACACATTTTTAAAAAAAAATTACTAATTAGGTTTTGCAGCAATGCTTCCCATCCTTAGGGGCTCTACAGTGAGATAATTGACCGCGACATGAGTTATGCATTCCAAGCTGAAGGCATGAAGGTTAATTATCTTGGTCTAAAGCCCCCAGCAAAGGGGACTATTGTGATGAGAAGATGACATTTCAAAACAGATTAAATTTCTTTTATTTTCTTTGTATTTTTTGAGGCTTATTTTAAATAGTTGTGATTATAGGGCAGAAGGAGAGAATAACATTAATGGTGACCATAAAACCTATGGAGAAGGCCATATAGCGTACACTGAGGAGAGATCTTAAAGGTAGAGGACTTCCGGTTCATGTGAAGAGCTCCTAAGAAAGCTACCTTGATTAGAATAATGTCTTGAAGAATGTATGAATAAGATATTACATAAAAAGACCTAGGAGGCTCATAATACATTAGATCTCATCATTTTTTCATGACTATATTCTCCCTGACCTGGAAGTAACTTTTGACTAAATTATACAGAATAAGGAGTTAAGGATTGGGATTTCTTTATGGTCTGAATTCATACCATCATGCTATACTAATGAACATTTTTGAATCAAGAATATAATCAAGAGATTTCCCTTTAATTTGTAATTCATCTTTGAGGAGTTAATTGACACAGAGAGGTTACATAAGAAGGAAATATTTTCCTAAAAAAATACTTTTGGAGAACAAAGGATCATGAAGGAATGGGTAAGACAGAAAAGGATGCAAAACCTTTCCTGTATTTCCCTCTAGAGGAAAAAAAGTTGTAGTTAATGTTTGCTTAAGTAGACCCATCTGTCACTTTGGAAAGAAACAATGGTGCCCCAAATTCCAGCATGTGAATATGCATGTATGAACAAAATGGTTTCATTCTATTTAATTCATTGATAACTGATGGAAGTGGGTCTTTGTTGGAGTCAAGCTCAAGGGAAAAAATGAGAAACTTTTCCTTTTGAGATGATGAAATCTTAATGTCATGACCATTGTCACACACCAGAGTTGTACTAATTCCAATGTCTGACTTACGCATCTTGTGACAAATAAGACTTCTATTACAAAAAACTATGCTAAAAATTTTTATGTTATGATTATTATTATAATTAAGAATGCTATGATTCTGTAAGTTATTGCCATTGCCCTGGTCCTGTTCATGCCTACAATTGGCCCTTATTTAGGAAACCAAGACTGGGTCATACCTAGGAGGAGGCCATGAAATTTCAGCAAAGAAAGAGAGCAATGTATCTTCTTTAAAAAGCAAGCATGTACTTTACATTTGATATTTTGTTCCTTTCTGACTTTGGGATTTGAGTTGTAAAAGGTAGACTTGGGAAACTAGATATGTGAGGCAGCAGTTTAATATGTAAAATGGAAAAAAAAAAGAAACCCAAACATTGTTTCTAGGAGTCTTATCACAGGCTAGGTTATAACTTTAAAGTAGAAGGGTGAGCAAAAACTGTGTATGCTGCAATATGTAAGCTCCTCGAGAGTTTTGGTTTTGATTCTGCATCCTCAGTACCTGGCACAGTGCTTTCCACACAGTATTTGTTGTTTATTCATTTCAGTTGTGTCTGACTCTTGGTGACCCCATTTGGGGTTTTCTTGGCAAAGATACTGGAGTGGTTTGCCATTTCCTTCTCCAGCTCATTTTACACATGAGGAAAGTGAGGCAAACAGATTTTGAGTGACCTGCCCAGGGTCACACAGCCACTAAGTGTCTGAGGCTAGATTTTAATTCAAGCCTTCTTGATTTTGGGCCCAGAGTTCTATCCACTGTACTACCTAGCTGCCCCTCCACACAGGGACTTAATCAGTACCTATGGAATTAAATTTCAGGCTTCCTTTGTTGTTGCTGTTTTAAGCATGTCATTGAATTCCTAGGAGTCCCTGTGAGAGTTTGGTTGGGTTTTTTCAAGGACAGCACAAGTGAACTTGCCTTCAAGTCACAGCTGTTGTGATCTTCAACAAATCACTCCAATTCTCTGTACCTCAGTGTTCTCATCTATAAAATGGAGAGATTGGACTCTAACATCCTTTCCAGCTCTGATTCTATGATCCTTTTCTTAGCTCTTGGCATCTCTTCCCTTATCCTCTTAGGGAAATAGGAACTGATAAACTAATGCATCTATAGTTTTCTACTAAACTCATGTCAAGTACCACTCCCTAGAAGATCAAGACAGGTTTCTTATAGAATTTTTTTTTTTAAGTAATTACTTCTTTCTTGTTGTTCATTTGTGTCTGACTCTTTGTGAACCCATTTGGGATTTTCTTGGAAAAGATACTGCAGTGTTTGCCATTCCTTTTCCAGCTCATTTTACCGATGAGTAATCTGAGGCAAACAGGGCTAGGTGACTTGCCCAGGGTCACATAGCAAGTATGTGTCTGAGGCTGGATTTAACTCAGGAAGATAAGTCTTTCTGACTCCATCCACTGTGCTACCTAGCTGCCCTTTTCATATGACAACTGACCTGTAAGTTACAGTCTTAGAGAGTGGTCTGAGGCACCAGGAAGTTAAGGGGCTTGACCATACTCTTACAGTCAGGCGATGACAGAGGCAGTATTTGAACCAGAACTTTGTGATTCCAAGGCCAGATCTGTTTCGACTATGCCAGGCTACCTGTCATTTTGTTACTTATATGCGTGAATGTTACATTCCCATAGTGAGGTTTAAACTTATTGAGGGCAGAGACTTTTTTTAGTGTTATTTTTGTATTTCAACTGCTTAGCACAGTGTTTTGCATACAGCAGTTGATTAATAAATGTCTGTTGCAGTGCTGTGGAATTAAACTGACTCAAGAACAAGTCAGGCCAATTATTAGGGTCATATATTTGAGACCTCATGGGCCATCAAGCCTAACTTCTTAATTTTACAGATGAGAAAACCAAGGACCAGAGAAATCAAGTGACTTGCCCAACATCACCTATGTGTGACAGAGGGAGGATTTGAATGAACACAGATCCTCTTGTTCCACTTTCCTCTTTCCACATGATGCTAAATCACTGACTGGTTTGACTTTCTTTTCTCTTCTCCATGGATCTGGCAAGCCCATTGATAAACTGATTGACTCTACTGGTTAGATAAATGCAAAACCTGTGTCTTTCAGTGATTAATTTTATAGTTGTTTTACTTATTTATTTTTATTTTGGGGGAGGCAGTTGGGGTTAAGTGACTTATCCAGGGTCACACAGCTAGTAAGCATCTGACGCCAGATTTGAACTCAAGTCCTTCTGACTCTAGGACTGGTGCTCTATCTGTTGGGCTCCCTAGATGCCTCTAGTTGCTTTATTTTTGAAAACCACAAAGTGGGAATTGTTTGTGGGACAGCCAGAGATAGCACAGACAACACAAAGAATACTCTTACCTTTCTTGCATGGGTGGGAGCTGGATCCAGCTGTTAAATCTCGGGTCGTATCGGCTGACAAAGTTTGTACTGTGTTTTCCTGTAAAAATACATTCATGCGGCACTTAAGACACAGTACAATTAGATGAAAATGACTGTATTATACAACCCAACTGTTTTTCTACAAAGGGATACTGTTCATCAAGGAAGCAAGAAGAGGTACATGTTCAACAAAAGAACTGCATTCAATAATACTTGAAGTTAACGACACTCAAAACAAATGTAAAAACATGCAATGACTATCTTTTGGCTCTCCATTTTGGAAATGTGAATTAAATTAAATTGCTTAGAAGATGCTAGGTGTTTTTTGTTTTTTTGATCCATATGTCATATTGCTTACTTTGGCAGCTAGGTGGCACAGCAGATGTAGTGCTGGACTTGGAGTCAGGAAGTCTTGGGTTTGAATCCTGTTTCAGACACTTACTAGCTGGGTGACTTTGGGAAAGTCACTTAACCTCTATCCACTTCATTTTTCTCAACTGTAAAATAAGCGTAATAATAGCACCTACTTCCCAGGGTTATTGTGAGGATTCAGTGAAATAATATTTGTAAAGCACTTAGCATGGTGCCTGGCACATAATAGGCCTTAATAAATGTTTTTTTTTCCCCTTCTCCCCTTCCCTTTCCTACTGAATGTTATTTTTTTGCCTATAAAAGTTTATTAAGGTCATAGACTTAGGAAAAATGGACTTTGGAACTAGGTGATACTGTGGATGGAGCACTGGGCCAGCTATCAGGAAGACCCGAGTTCAAACCTAGCTTCAGTTACTTATAGCTTTGTGACCCTGGTCAAGTCACTTTAATCTTTATCTCAGCTTCTTCAATTGTAAAATGGGATAATAACAATAGTAAATACCTCCCAGGGTTGTCATAAGGATAAAAATCAGAAAAGCTTTGTAAACCTTAAAGTGCTATATAAATGCTATCATTATTATTATTATAATATTATTATTATTTTGACCTCATTTTACAGATAAGGAAATTGAGACCCTGAAAGGTTAAACAAATTTCCTGCTGTGACAGACTTGGGATCTAAATGCAGGCACTGACTCCAAACCCAGCACTCTGTCTGTTGTGCTGTCTGTCCCACGGCCCCATACACAGAACCTAAGAGGGTTAACCTGCCTTCTCACCACAGAAATGAGGCAAAATCCTTTTTGTTTTGGTAAAAATGGCTAAGAGAGCTACTGTAATGAATGATATGAGTGAGGAGACAGCCATGTCATGCTGTAGGGCTCAGGATATTCCTTCAGTGCAGGTTAGGGGGAATTATAGAAAGAATGAAGAAGAATCTTCTCCTATGTCACATTCTGAGGGTGTTTGTTAGAATAGGAAACATGAATGACCTAAGCCGGTTAACTAGCTTATCCCTTCTGTCAAGCCCCAGAAACATATTAACGCTTCCTTGATATTAAAATGCACCTTAGTTTACATACAGATTGACAGAAAATCAGGAAGTCTAGAGCTAGATAGCGTGCATTGATTTCCATGAAGCAACTAAGAAAAAATCAACCCCAAGTGCTGTCAATATGACAAAATCTCTGTTAATATATTTGTAGCTAAATTCAGAAACAAGGACTCCAAATTCCACTCAGTTTATAGATAGGTAGACGCAGCCTCTAACATACAAATTGGTTGTGTGTTTCTATGGGTTTCATGACAGGAGTATTTTGGGGGAGAAAATGTGTTTAAAATTCCAACTTGGAATGCCAAGGACTCCTGGTCTTCCTGTTGCAGCCCCAGGGCCTGCTTCTCCTCTATTGCTGATGGCATTGGAGACTCCCTTTGGACATCTCTTGAGTCCTGGGACAAGGTCTGAGAGTGTCTCAAATGGATTGGGATGGGGGGAGGGTGGTAAGGAACTGAGAGGGAGGTTGGATAGGTGAGGAAAAAGGATAAATGTTAGAGAACAAGAAGAGGGCTAAGGGTCTGGAGGGAAGTGATGTACAAGAATAAAAAAAAGAGAGCCATCACAGCTGTCTACAACACTGGTACTGGGGAAGGATGGGGCAATGGCTTTCTCTGGTAGTGTTGTCTGAGGCTCTGGCCCCTACTACTGGCACACAAGGGAAAACATTTACTTTGGGGGGTAGCGTAGTACCAGGCAGCTGTGCACATGGGCATTGAGCTCATCATTTTCTTTTTTTTTTTAATTTTTTTTTTAAGGCAATTGGGGTTAAGTGACTTGCCCAGGGTCACACAGCTAGTAAGTGTCAAGTGTTTGGTCTGAGGCTGGATTTGAACTCAGATCCTCCTGACTTCAGGGCCGGTGCTCTATCCACTGCACCACCTAGCTGCCCCAGAGCTCATCATTTTCCTTCTGTCTTGGTGATATGCCTTCCCAAAGCCCTGAGCTGCTCACCAAACTCAGGCACAGAGATATAAGATTTGAATGAGGACATACACATGAAGTCACCTTCCAAGACTCCTTCCCCAGAGGAGAGGTAGCATAGCAGGACATGAAGACAGAGATGCAAATAAAAGCAGGCATGGAATCCTGAACCACTGGGATCATTCTGGCCCCAGGACGGAGACATCATGGTACAGTAGAACGATCCCTGGCTCTGAGTCAGAGGACTTGAGTTCAAATCCTCCCTCTCACACTTAAGAACCATGTGACCTTGGGAAAGTTGCTTAACTTCCCCAGGCCTTAGGATCTCCAAGTGTAAAAAGGGCGATTGGATGTGATGACCTCAGATTGCTCTCAACCCTGGATCTATGATCCTGAGCATCAGATCATTACTCCTCCGTCTCTTAATCATTTGATCTGCATTTCTGGAAAGGTAGGATAAGACTACTCTTTACTCCTTTCCACCTTCAACAGGTCAGTTAATCATGCTTTTCCCTTCTCCCTCCACCCTCCTCGCCAAGCACAGGAAGGCAGGTGCACTTTCTAAAGCAGCTGCTGGTGCTTTGTATCTGTTCATTCCTCCACGTTCATGAGGTCAACTCTTCTCTCCCTGTTGAATGACAATATCCTTCCTGTTCGTTAGGACTCCTCTCCTTTTCATTCTCAGGATGGGTCTGAGGGCAGAGAGGGCCTCTCTGAGTGCTTTTGATGAAAGGGCATATCAGCACTGGGGCTAAGATAGTCTCTATCCATTGGCATGACAGGTCCTCTAGGCCAGTGATCTCCAAGGTCCCAGCAGGGGCTTTGGCATAATCTTAATAATTTAATGATTAATTGATCAGGGGGTGGGGAAAGGTGTATCTCACCCTCCCAGAGCTTATGTCCAAAACAATCCTCACTCTTCCTCCTTTATCTATGCTCACCCTCCACCTCTCCCTTTCTGCCCAGACAAGTGCCCCTCAGGGTGATAAGAACCAGATCTCTACCAGGGCACTTGTCATGCAGGTGTCATTCAGGAAATCCTCTCTAGTCCCCAGAATACACCCATCCTGCTCCCCAGATCACTTCATGGCTTCAACTTGGGGCCCTGTTGATAGGACCTCTTTGTAGGCTCTGTGCTCCAGGGCAAGTAGCCTATAAGGTCCTTCCTCACCTTTTTGCATTTTTGGTGGGACAAGAAATTGCCCAGGATGACTGGCATGGATGGAATGACAGCTGCACAGCAGATCTCATTATATTATCTCTCACCTCAACTCCCCCCCACCCAAACTTTCCTGCCCTGTCGAAGGCATGGCTATCCTTTTAATCACTCAGGTCCCAATCTTGCTTCCTCACTCTCATTCACCCTGCTCATACAATTTGTTGCCAAATATCATCGGTATGAATAACTAGCATTCATATAGCACTTTAAGGTTTGTGAAACATTTTTTAAATTTCATTTCATTTTACCCTCACAACAACCCTGGGAGAAAAGTTATATGATTATTCTTTTTCTTCTTTTTTAGATAAGGAAATTGAGGCTGACAGTTTAAATGACTTACACAGGGCCATACAGCTACTATGTGTCTGAGGTAGGATGTGTATACTAAGGTTCTTCTGACTCCAGGTTCTGGGCTCTATCTCTTTTGCCACCTAGCTGCCTCTAACATTTCCCATACCACCCTGTTTTCCCTGTTCTCCTAGCTTCTACTTCAGGTCCTCACTACCTGTCACCTGGCCTATTGTAATAGCTTGCTACTCGGGTCCCTGATTTAAATCTTTCATCATTCTAATTCATCCTTCACACTGATTGCAAAGTATGCAGGTCTGACCTTGTCACTCCTCTAAATAATCAAATCCAATGACTCCCTATTTACTTTAGGATTAAACATTATTTCATCTTATCTTACCCTTTCAAAATTTCTATTTTTGCCCAAGTTTGATAATGCATAATTACTTGTTGTTTGTTGTTGTTCAGTCATTTCCGGCTGGACCCCATTTGGGGTTTTCTTGGCAAAGACACTGGAATGATTTGCCATTTCCTTCGACTGCTCATTTTCCAGATGAGGAAACTGAGGCAAACAGGGTTAAGTGTCTTTCCCAGGGTCACTCTGTTAGCAAGTGTCTGAGGCCAAATTTGAACTCAGGAAGATGAGTCTTCCTAACTCCAGGCCCAGTGCTCTATGCACTACGGCGGCCACCTAGCTGGCCCAATGCATAATTAATAGTAACATAATTATTAATAAAGTAGCATATTATACATATGTATTTATATATGTATATATATAATTTATAAATAAGTAGGTATTGAGAATATGTGTTCAAGATATATACATTTATATATGTATATATAATTTATAAATAAGTAGGTATTGAGAATACGTGTTCAAGAACTCCTTATTGATAGACGTTTGTGAACAAAAAAGTTTGGAGAACACTATATAAAGTCATACCCTTTCTAGTCTGGGTACCAGGCATTGTACTAGGTACTAAGGATACAAAGACAAAAATGAAACTATTCCTGCCCTCAAGGAACTTACATTCTATTAGGCAATATTGCTGCCTTCTCTTTAATTCGCAGTACAAGATTCCCTAGATTTTAGATTCCTGTGAACTGACAGGCGTGCTCCATCAGTGATTGTGAGAAGGAAGCTGTAGCAGGCAGTAGCCTATAACTTCCGTGTTTAACGTGGTGATGAGAATGGAATGTTCACTATGATGGGAGGAATGGAAGGAATATCATCATAAAGAGAAGGGGAAGGAGCCCCCAAGTAGTGGTGTAAAGGACAGGGCTTATGATCGCAGCAGCAAGCAATGAAGACAGTACAGAATGAGGGTGTTAGTCCACAAGGAACAGATTCTGAAAAGCATAACTTAAAGACTAACGTTCCCCGATGTGGGCCAATGTAGGAATCAAGGGTACACTGTCTCCATGGGACTGAAAACACATGGAGAGGCAGGATGCCAAAATGCAGGTGCAGCAGCAGCTGGCCAGCCACTAGGAGCAGCTGCTCATGATCATTCCTCTGTCTCACTCATTAGGAGCAGGGATATTTAAGGCAGGGTCAGAGAAAGGTCCTGATGCTACTGTTCATTATACTAGCCTACTGAGTTCCAGGGAAGCCAGAGTGAGGATTTTACACCACAGCAGTGGGTTTATGGTTCAGTAAATAGGGACACGGTCACAGATCCAGGTGAGCTCTCATATTAATAGTAGTCTTGGAATCCATCCTTCTCTGTCCTTGAGTGAAAATTTTTACAACTCTCTGGGATTTCCATTTGGTCTCCCTGCCTCAAATTTCTCCCCACTCCAATCCAGCCTCCATACTGAGCGGCCAACATGATTCTCCTTGAATATGGATACGACCATGTCGCTCCCCTACTCAATAAATTCCAGTGGCTCCCTATTGCCTCTTTTGTTGTTGTTTTGTGGCTTTTTAGTCGTGTCCTACTCTTTGTGACCCTATTCGGGGTATTCTTGGCAAAGGTACTGGAGTGGTTTGCCATTTCCAACTCATTTTACAGATGAGGAAACTGAGGCAAATAGGGTTAAGTGACTTACCCAGGATTACACAGCTAGTAAGTGTCTGAGGCCAGATTTGAACTCATGAAGGTGAGCCTTCTTAATGCCAAGCCCAGTGCTCTATTCACTATACCACCTAGCTGCCACCTATTGCCTCTAGGGCAAAATAAAAATTCCTCCATTGATTTTCAAGTCCTGTAAAGTCTGCCCCCAACCTAACTTTCCAACTCCCTGTTCATCACATAATATTCTTCCTGTTAACTGATGAGAATAGTATGTTACTGGTAGGCAAAGGGTCTCCTGGAGTAGATGTTTCTTTCTTTTTTTTTTTAGCTTAAATTCTATGTTAACAGTGCCCTAGCCCATGGTAACCCTGGAGGCATTATTTTTATTTTATTTTTTTTAATAAAAAAGTTAGTGCAGGACCAGGATGTTGCTACCACTAATGTCTTTTTTCTGTGCCTGGAAGTCTCCTTATTTGATACTTTACTAGAAGGTGGCCTCTTTCTTCAGTGATGAAGGTCGATTAGCCCTGACTACTTGGGGATAAATGGTCAATATCAGTTGGCTCTGCCTTCAAATCAGTGCAATGCTCAAGGTGGGAGGACCCATATCTCGATCACCTTGAACTAGAGTGAATCCCTTTGGAAGCTGTCACAGCCCAGGACAATCTCCCAAATGTGAGTGGGATCTAATGATATAGTTGTCTGGTTATAGAACAAAATGTGGTGAAGGGGCCGAAGCAAGACCTCACATGTTTTTAATGTGATCTTGCTTGCAATGGAACAGGATAAAGATGTCATCCACCTGTGGGGCAATGGACCAATCCAGGAATTCTTCCAGCTTTTCAATTAATTAATTGCTGGCATGCCAGTGGTGAATGGGTCAATCCAAATAGTATAACCTAGTGTCCACACTATGTGCAAAAGTTTGTCTTTTTGTTTCATTTTTCTGAACTTGTTTCAAATGATATTATAGTGCCATAAAGGCATTGATTGTCTGTTTATCAAAATTTCAGAAGACACAAAACTAGGAGGGATAGCTAACATACTGGATGGCAGAATTAGAATTTTAAAAAAAAATCTTGTGAGGCTAAAACACTGAGTCAAATCTCATAAGATGAAATTTTGTTTAGTTGTTTCAGTCATATCTGACTCTTCATGACCTCATTTGGGGTTTTCTTGGCAAAGATACTGGAGCAGTTTGCAATTTCCTTCTCCAGCTCATTTTACAGATGAGGAAAGTGAGGCAAACAGGGTTAAGTGGCTTGCCCAGGATCACCTCGTTAGTCAGTATCTGAGGCCAGATTTGAACTCATGAAGATGAATCTCCCTGACTTCAAGACCAGCACTCTATCCTTGTACCACCTGAAATTTACTAGGAATAAATGTTAAGTCTTCTACTTGGGTTCAAAAAAGTAACTTCACAAGCATAAGAGAAGGGAGGCCTGGTTAGATAACAATTTATCTGAAAAAAGATTTGGGAGTTTTGGAGGCTGAATGTCATAATTGGTCAACTGTGTGAGAGAGCAGGTAAATCCTGGACTGAGACAAATAGCTTCTGGAAATGTGTACATACTGTGTTGCCCTATAGAATGTAAGCTCCATGGGGGCAAGGATTGTTTCATTTTTGTCTTTATATCCTAGTGCATAATGCAATGACAGGCACATAGCAGGTACTTAATAAATAGCAGCTGATTGAACCAGGAATAAATAGATAACTCTGCCTTGATCATTTGGAATATAGTGTTAAGTTCTGAGTACCACATTTCAGGAAGGACATTAATTAGCTAGAAAGTTTCCAAAGGAAACTAGGAAAGCTAGGGTGATAAAGGGCTTTGAGTTCATGCCATATCAGGGTAGAGTGAAAGAATTGCAGAGATTTGCCTGGAGAAGAGACAACTAAAAGTCAGGGAAAGATGGTAGCTATTTTCAAATATTTAAAGGACTGTCACAGGGAAGAAGGATTAAACTTGTACTTGACCAAGAGGGGCAAAACTGGAAGCAATGAGTAGAAGTTTCAAAGAGGCTACTTTAGGGTCTAGGTCAGGAAAAAGCTTCCCAACAATCAGAGCTATCCAAAATTGGAATGATCCCCCCTCATTGGAACTCTTCAAACAAAGGCTGGATGACCATTCACTAGGTATGTTATATGAGGAATTATTTATTTTTTTATATATTATTTGAACCAGATAGCCATCGAGTTTCCTTCCAACTCTGAAATATTATGTTTCTGTGAACTTTAAACAAGTCTAGTTTAGTAGAGATCTCCCTCCTTGGATCCATCCCTGAGTGTCTGCAATTAAAGGAACTGGGAAGTACTTACAGATCATAATTTCATTTAGTACACAAAAACTTATGCAAAGAAAGGTGACATCCAGGGGCAGGGAATCTGCATCCCTGAGGCCACATGTGGGCCTCTAGGTCCTCAAGTGCAGCTCTTTGACTGAATACAAACTTCACAGAACAAATCTCCTTTATAAAAGGATTTGTTCTGTGAAATTTGGACTCAGTCAAAAGGCCACACCCAAGGCCTCAAGTTCTCCACCCCTGTAATAAGCCTATCACTAGGGCTGCAAAAAGCTCTCTTAGGGGTCCTCCTTTATGTGTGCCCACAACAACCAAGGCTCTCACATATATCTAGCCTTAGGGGAAGAGTTTCCCGGAAAAAAGTTTCATCTGGTAGTCATCCTTGCAGGAGTTTGAGGAACTGATTGGCTGCATTTTAAGTAAGACATCTTGCCCATCTCACTATTTGGTGGGGCAATTTGCTTTGATAACCCTGGAGTGAAGTGATTTCTACCAAGGAGGAATCTTGGTGGGTAGGTAGCTGGGGCAATGAAGGACTACCTTGATTATTCAGGTTATCTAGGTAACCTGTGAATCAGGAGCAGACCTCAGCCTCAGCTTCAATTTAGGAAATTTGCTGTCCCGCCTACTACAACAAGAACACAGCCCCTACTACAGACCTAGCTTGTCAGGTTAATAGATGGGTCTCTTATCACACTAACTTCCTTTACCAGGCATCACCCCTCAACTATAACTATCAATTCTGTAATGGTTTTTCCCTAGAAAATCTCCCATTTTCTTACTTTGCTATAGTAACCATAGCTTCCTAAGGCTTCCACATCATTTTGCTGTTAGTTGTGACTCTGGACTCAGGAAAACACTCCCTCAAGGAGTAACTTTATCAGTGTTCTATTCTCTGGCAGATCTCCCCTGCCCAGAAATTCCTGCTTCAATTCTTCCTGGTTGATTTGGAACTTTGAGAATTTTTTTTCTCTACTAATCCGTGACTTTTTTTGAGGGAGAAAGGGAAGGAAGAGACTGGGTCTTCCTATCTCACTCAGGCTGGAAGTACAATGGTCACTCATGTGCCCAAACCCAATACTGATCAGCACAGAAGCTTTAATGTACTCTGTTTTCTAATCAAGGTCAGTTTTCTCCTCCCTAGGTAACCTGGTAGTTCCTTTGCAGCTAGTGACACAGTGAATAGAGTGCTGGACCTGGTGTCAGGAAGACCTGAGTTCAAATCCAGCCTCAGATACTTACTAACCAGGTGATTTTGGGTAAGTCACTTTGTCTCCTCTGTAAAATGAGCTGGAGAAGGAAATTGCAAATCACTCCAGCATCTTTACTAAGAAAACCCCAAATGGGGTCATGAAGAGTTGGACACAACTGAAAACGACTGAACAACAAAGATCAGTTCTGCTATTGGAAGCCTAGTCTCTAGGTGGCTGCATTGAGCTAATAATGGGGTTGGACTAGATCCTGATATAGTGGAAAGAACACTGTCTTAGGCATTAGAGGATCTGGGTTTACCACCCTCTAACTCTTACTCCTTGTATGAGCTTGGGAAATTAGTCAATCAACAAATTTACAAGTCATTTAACCTCATTGGGCCTTAGTTTGTTAATCTATAAAATGAGGGGATTTGGACCAGATTGCCTGTGAGTTCCCTTCTAATTCTAGAGATGTTTCCCAAGGTCTTTTATAGACCTTATAAAACTCAACCTTGAACCACAGGTATTCCCAAACAGGGGGGCT
Organism: Vombatus ursinus; assembly: GCF_900497805.2. NCBI lineage: Eukaryota > Metazoa > Chordata > Mammalia > Diprotodontia > Vombatidae > Vombatus > Vombatus ursinus. Next base: position 63,707,127 of record NW_020954590.1, read on the forward strand.
CCATTCTTCTATCAAAGAAATTATCCAATCTTGGGCAGACTCTCAAGAAATCATCCAAATTTGTTGATGACAAATGTTGGCCTAGTCTGATTTGTAATAAAGGCATAGCACTGGATGGAAAATGTCAAATTTAAATGAAATAATACGGTCTTTTACTGCCACCCTTTCATTTTGGCTATTTGTACATAAAGTTTAGATGACAACATCTGAGGTTTTGGTTTAAAGCAGTGTATATACAGGTATATAGACATATAGATATAACCTACAGAGAGGCTAGTAAGACACCACCTATAAAACATGCACCAGGAATTCTGATTCTTGAATATATAGATATATATGAATATATGCACAAATAAACAGTGGCAGCTAGGTGGTTCATGGATAGAGTCTATGCCTACAGTCAGGAAGACCTGAGTTCAAATTTGGCCTCAGACACTTATTAGCTGTGTGACCCTGGGCAAGTCACTTCACCTGTTTATCTCTGTTTGTAAAAGGGGGACAATAACAAACCATACCTCACAGGGGTGTTGCAAGGATCAAGTGAGATAAGTATTTAGCATAGTTCCTGAAACATAGTAGGTACTTAATAAATGTTTATTGGTAGATAATTTTTGTAAAGTATTTAGCAAATTGGTGCATAGTAAGAGTTATATAAATGTTAGCTAAAATTATTATTAAACACTAAAGAAATATGTACATTTATTTATCTTTTTTTTTTTATTAGACTTGGGATTTGTAATTGCCATTGAAGGATTTCATCTTCCAGGGTAGACTAATACCCTTTCTACAACTTATAGACTTAGAGAGTTAGATGGAAAAGTCATATAGAGTTCAGTGATTTGCCAAGGTTACCCAGCCAGTGTGTGTTCGAGGAAGGACTTAAACTCAGATCTTCTGTCCATTAGGTCACGCTGCCTTTTATGTGTATCTCTCTCTCTCTTTCTCTCTCTCCCCACCCCCGTCCCCCCATACACACTATACATATGTATTTGTATTTATTTGGTTGGATCTGTTTCATTAGTATGGGGAATTCCCAACCATGGATGCAGATGTCCACCTCACCTGTAACTTAGAGCTGCCTGGAAGCACCAAGAGGTTAAGTGACTTATCCACAGCAATACAGAGAGTATGTGTCAGAAGCAGGCTTTCCTGACCTAGAACCAGGTCTTCCTGACTCCAACGACCACTCACAGGCTAGTAAGCCATGTTGTTTCTCATATTCACATGTATTATGTGTGAATATGTATTTATATGTATTCGTATGTGCACAGGAGTATGAGAGAAAGAGACGGAGAGAGACACAGAGAAAGACAGAATGGTAAGGGTCTGTCTTAATTCCTCTCAGAAGCCAAGGCTTTCTGAAGTGCATCTTTTCAGAACCTTTCAACAAGCCTTGATGGTCATGAGAAAAAGGAAGCATTTTCAGCCCTCTCTGGTTGACAGTTTGTTTTTACAGGATCTTTTGCCAGTTCATCTTACTCTGTTTATATCCTCAGCACTTGCCATAATATCTGGCAGACAGTAAGAGCTTAATACATGTTTGCTAACTGACTGACTTCAAGGGCAGAGAAGCTATAATACTAAGGAACACAGGTGAGCTCTTATTTTGAAAGTTAGGGTTTCTCATTGCATCAGATGAAATCATGGAAGTCAGAGCTCCCAATGGGCCTCCTTCCTGGGGATTCTGAAAGAGTTCCAATTTATTTAAATAACTCAGTTTAAAAGAGCTCAATCCCTATTTAGTTCAGCTCAGCCCTGTATGAAGGTGCGCACCACTTGTCACACAGAGCCTGTGAGTTGGCTCAAAAGATAAAATTTCAAAATCAAACTGACATTTTTTGGAGATGACTAGCCCTTCCAATAGCCATTTAAATTAGGAGTTAAATCAGTGACACCAGGACTATCAGGAGTCCTCAGTCAGAGGAAGGGAAACAGCTTCCATCCAGATTCAATAATTCAGGACTGATTTAATATTCACCAAGAGATGTTCACAATACTAGTACTTCTGATTTTGTTCACTGCTTCCCTCCCCAATGCTGCTTTGATTAGAGGAGTAGGATATGGCAAAGTGAAAGTGGGTAGATGGGCTTTAAGTCTGACAAATTCATATAAGGATTACAGATTAAAACAACCACAACAACAAAACTTCTCAGCTGTACTATCTTATCCCTCTAAGAAACAGCACAGCTACCCTAAATGGGCTCGGATTGGTCAGTTTCTCTCAGAGAATGACATACTTAGATATCCCAGGAAACTTAAAGACCATCAGATCCAAAGCCCTCATTTTACATATGAGAAAAATGACGCATAGAAAAGTTTGATGATTTGCTCAGGGTTGCAATCTCTATAATGGCTAAAGTTAGCTAGCATTTATATAGCACTTTATAAACGTTATCTCATTTTATCCTCACAACCCTGGAAGGTACATGCTATTATTAATCCTATTTTACAGATGAGAAAATTAAGGCACAGAGTAGTCAAGTCCCTAAGCCATCACATACCTAGCAAGTGTCTGAGGTTGGATTTGAACTTAGGACTTCCTCACTCCAAGTCCAACACACTAATTCCCTCTACCATCTAGCTGCCTATGTATCTGAGGTGGGAGCTGAACCCAGTTCTTCTAGATTGCAAATCCCATGACCAAGCCACTTCACCTTGTTGGCTTAGAAAGTTAAGCCAGTTATTTTTCATAAGACAGTAAGTTGTTATAGGTAGGTGTTAGAGTATAGAGGTCATAATCCCTTTCCAATCACTTCTCCCCACCCCTGCTTTAACAGATGAGGAAATTAAGGTCCAGAAAAGGTGAAGTGAATTTTCCAAGGTCATAGAGATACTAAGTTGCAGAGCTAGAGATTTGAACTCAGTTCTTCCCACACCAGACTCAGTGTTTATCCTACTATAACACAGCTGACCTCCAAGTTTAGCTGTTGCTCCAAGGGTTGGGTGGGTAGGGGGTAAAAGTGGAATTGTAAAAATTTATGACATCTCCCTTAATTAAAATAGTAAATACCACCCTGTGGTGAAGAAGAATAATCTTGAATCCTAAGAACTCCTTTATGAAAAATAAAATTAAGGTAAATTTTAGGAAGACTTTTTCACATTTATTTCACGTGAAAAATATGGTACAAATTAAGGGTTAAGAAAGATGGGAGGATGGGGCATAGTATATAGTTTGCCTCAGATACTTAATTTCCTATTTTTAGCTTTGGGAATCTCGTTGCATTATATGAGGTGCTAGAAGATTGACCATGTTTCAGTTTTCTCCCTGAAAAATATGTGTCCTGGTATAATCAGTGAGGTTCAGGTTTATTAGTTATTTTTTAAAAGATGATTTTTTTTAAAATCCCCCATTAGTGGGCCATGCAGTTTGGTTGTCACACTTTATTTTTAATCCAGGTGACAAAAGGGACAGACTGTAAAGCCCTAAGTGTGATTCACTTGAAGACACCCCTTACTTGGAATGTGTATGTGCAGTCATGAAATATTCCATTCAGTTCAAAGGCAGGATAACTTGTGCAGTAAGTGAGTGGAGAGCTTATAGTGGATGGTATTCCTGTCAGTTTCCTGGTAATGCATCAAATCCATCATTAATGGGATAACTCAGCAGAGAGGCTATCAATATCCAAAATGCTCCTGCTTCAAATCCAACCTGCCCCACGTGAAATGTATCTGATATTCAGAGGGTACTAAGCCCAACCTCCTGCCAGCATCAAAGAGATTTGACAATAAGGCTGAAGGGTTTTTCTCCAAAGGCTGTCCCATTTTTCTTCCCTTTCTCTCAAAAAAAAATGGTCTAGAGGGTAACAGGGATTGGTTTTCTTTAAGATTTTGGGAAGTGAACAGATGTAACAATTTTCTATAATTTGGTTTGGTGCAGATGCTGAAATGGCGCATTCACAATAAAATATATGCAGTATATGTAATTTCATCTGGATGTTCTGGGGTTTTAAAGCAAAAATGTGTACCTGCAAGCTGTTTTATGGTTTCTCAGTCATAATTGTCTCTGTTACACAGGCTGCTACAGAGGCAGCTCCTTCTTCATGTGCAAGCTTTTAAACAATATCTTGATAATTTTGTGTATTTTGCAAGGCACAGTGTTCTCTGTGTGTTTAGCACAGAAACATGAAAAATTACTTAATTTCTCTTTGTACTAAATTTATGAAGTAAACACTTATCAAAAAGGGGGACCTAGTGATAATCTGTATAAGCGGCATGAGGGCTACAAACACAGTTCAGAAGGGGACAAAAATTCTGGGTTTGAATCCTATCTCTGATGGTTCCTCCCTATGTGACCTTGGGCACGTCACTTAAACTTCCTGGGCCTCAGTTTCTCCATATGTAAAATAAAGGGATTAGGCTAGATGACCTTTGACATCCCTTCCAGCTCAAGAGCCATGAGCCTATGATTAATGCCTATGATTAAAGAAGCTTCAGCTGAAACCCTTTGGAAGAAAACGGGGGGGTGGGGGGGTGGGTTTGCTTTTTGTCACCACTTTATTATGATAAGAATGCGACAGAGGTGGAAATGATGGTTAAAATTCTTAACAGCTGCTTGTTACTCCAGAGAGTATGTGCTGCTGATGGTGGTAGCATTCCTCGAGGGAAAGGCAAAGAATGCAGGGTCGGGAACATCATGGAGAAGTGAAATCCCCAGATAGAACATCAATGCCATGGTAGATGTGCCCTCAGCTAGCTCAGTGATTGACCCTCAAGATATCGGCACGCAGTCTAACGGCTTCATTCCTTCGGGCTCCACAGAGGCACATTTGCAGAGCCGAGCAAGGAAAAGGGAATAGCTCCATGCTAAAGGCTGGATAGTTACCGTTTGGATTCCATTGGTCTTCTCCTCCCAACACGAACAAGAAGTTTTCCACTTCCACCACACAGTGATGGGCGCTGTTATAGGGCATAACTGTAGGGGGAAAAAAGATGAAAAAATAAACCACCAACAAGATGTATATCATTTTCCATCTTAGAATTTGATAGCTTGGCACACCCGTTATTTGCCTTAATCAAGGCGTGCAAAATCTGAGACTTCAAACAGCGGAAGGAAGCAGGAGGCAGTAAAGCAGGGTACGTGCCAATCCTGAGCTATGTACACAGGGGATCAGTGGTGTGTTGACAGCAGTTTCAGATCCAGCCCCTTTTGATTAATTTTACATAATGTTATTCCACAAATTGCTGCAGAACAGCCAGCTTCTGCTACTCTTCTTTCTTAAGAACTCATTTAGTCACTTGCTCACTTAACTCGTACCCCTAACTACCTGATACATAGGTGGCATTTTTTTTTGAGTGGGGGGGAGAGGGATGACAGGTACATCACAATGACCAGAGAGAGGTGTCATTTCCTGGGAAATACTGTGTTGCTGTAACCTTGAATACACACTGAAAACTGCTAAGATACTCAACCTAGCCTGCTTTTTGCTGGCATGCTTTCCATAAGCAGACTCAGGGTGCTTGGTAGCTTTCTATTCCACAGCAATGAACAAGCTGCATTTCCATACAGTTTGAAGTTTTTAAATTAAGGTCCTGCTGATTTAATGCCTTCTCCAAATGTATACGCTTAATTTCCTGTACAATGCCATTAGCAGCACAATCACACATTTTCTATCTATCTACTTAGGAACTCTTCTGTGACAAAGATCAAAACTGTGGCAGCAAAGTCACAGAGATACACTGTTTTCTCTTCTTTAAAAAAAAATTCTGATGGTGCTAGCTGGGGGAAGAATGAGCTCTTTAAGATACTGCTGAAAACCCAGCTCCTCCAAATTCATTCTCATCTGCTTTTGCTATGTAGGGATACAACACACAGACATGTATGGTTACTCTGTTATTTTGCTACCATCACATCCTATGGTCGATGTATACTTGGCCAGCATTAGTTATCACGCTCTATGCAGAGGCATTGGCCCAGTGACACCAGTAGAAAAATGATGTCCTTGTTCAGCTCATCATATGGGCACCTTAAATCTAGGTGAGGACAAATGGGGAGGTGATGTGGATGTACAGGCAGGGAACTTATTGTTTGTCATGGATCAACAGAGCACTTAGGAAACCAGTGCAGTGGGAAATCAATATGACTCAGGGCCAGCTCTTACTTTGTGCTCTTTTGCCAATGCCAAAAAAAAAAAAAAAAAAAAGAAAAAGAAAAAAAAGACAGAAAGGCAGTCTTTCTCGCACTTGGATTATTCTAGGTGATAGATCTCTCATTTCATTTTATTTTATTATTTTTTTTCTCAAAATACAGCTATGCAGGATAACAAATGGAAATAAAAACAAGGAGGGAGGTGTCTGCTTTGCTACTAAGGTTGCAGCGTCTTCAGGATGGAGCAGGTCCGTGTGTTTAGTTAAGCTTCTTGCCATAGGATTTGTGGCTTCTTGTCCCCCTGGCAACAATGAACAAGCAAGGAGTGTTTTTAGTTAACTGAAATGATCTTACAGCCAGCCTGGAAGAAGCAATTGGTAAAGTACACTTGATTTTGTGAAAAGGGACTGATTAGGAATATAGCAGATAATCACAAATTATGATGACATCTATTCAGTAGAGTTCTGTCACAGACTTGGAGGTCACCTTGGTGAAGTCCTTTGAACCTTGGTTTATCTATCTGCAAAATGGCTATAACTGCTCTGATCTTGCTTTGCTGACATTTGTGTGAGACACAAACACATTTGCACAAAGGCCATTATGATTAAAAAACAGAAAATGTTATCATCGGAGCGTAGAAAAGATGAATATAGAGCACTGATCTGCCTTTGAGGAAGATATGAATTTTAAAATTCATGGATTTAGAGCTAGAAGAAACATCAGAGGTCATCTACTATAACCTCCTTCATTTTACCCATGAGGAAACCGAGGCCAGGAGGAGGTAAATGATTTGCTCAAGATCACACAAGTACATATGTCAGGGGCAGCAGCATTTGAACTGAGGCCCTCTGACTACAGAGGCAGCTAGGTAGTGCAGTGGCTAGAGTACTGGGCCTGAAGTCAGGAAGACCTGAGTTAAAATCTGGCTTCAGACACTTACTAGCTGTGTGACCTTGGGTAAGTCACTTAACCCTCTTTGCCTCAGTTTCCTCATCTGTAAAATGGGCTGGAGAAGGAAAAGGGAAACAACTCCATTATCTTTGCCAAGAAAACCCCAAATGGGGTCACAGCAAGTCAGACACAACTGAACAACATGAAACTCTGACTATAGAATCAATGCTCTTTGCACTACGACACAAAAGGCTTGAATCCTGATTTCAGTGTTTTGTTACTTTGGGCAAGTCACTTTGCTAGCTCTCTAACATCCCCTTCTATATAAAATAGGGATAGTAATATCTTCCCTTTCTATTTCATCGGGCTGCTTTTTGGTGGTTCATTGGCAATTTGTTTTGTTGTTTGTGATTTCACCGGGTGAAGCAAACTCTCAGGCTTCCCTAGTGTTGATTGGGGTCTCTTCTATGTCTTAGAGAAATGTCTAGGGCGTGACAAGGTGAAGTGATTTGCTTAGCGCCACAAAGCCAGTTTATATCAGGAATAGGACTTGTTTCCAGTCTTCTTGACTCCAAAAATTGCCCTCTAGCCACTGAACCGTTTTGCTTCCCCTCAGGGCCCTGGAGAGCATGAAAAGAGAACGGCTGTGAAAGCGTTTGGAAGTTGCACACAAATGTAATGGATCAGATCATTATTTGAGAATTGAGGTGCTAAATACATTTTGGGTCTTTTAATATTAGCTCAACATTGATCTGCCCGTAATTCTTAGCCCTAGAAGTGGACAGAGAGTGAATCAATACTAGAATGTCTTTTAAGCATGCAGTACATGTCTTTTCCTATCCTTTTCACTAGATTTGGGGAGCAGCCTGGGAAATCAGAAGGTACTCTCAGGGACCACCCTTAAGAGATGCAGCACATCCCCATAATTAGATTTCAAGAAAATCTTCCACAAGTTAGGAACTGGGCCATCAACTGCCACCACCTCATTTTATGCCCATCACTGCATGTATGTTATTTAAAACTTCTACCCAACAAAATGCAGGAAGTCCTCTATGTAGGAAAAAAGATTTTTGCCCTTCTTTTAACCTCAGGGGAAGTTTATCAAAAAGCACTGTGCCCTACAAAACTACAACCACTTTTTTTCTTCAGCATGTGGTTTTTATTTTTTCTTATTTGGGAATACATAATTTTACTGAGGCAAATAATAAATAATTTAGTTTTATTCTCATTCAAATATACCTATCATTAAGCTTCATGCAACCAAATGAGAACACTGACACAGACAATGGCTCTTAAACCTTCAAAGTAAGGAGAGGGGAACAAGTCTCAAGGTTACCTACCGTCACCTTCATGTGCAGTCAAATGAATACTAGTGTTTTAAAATCATGAAAGTTACATTTTCTAATGAGAATACTTGAATCTTATTTCTGTATCTTTGTGATGACTTGATAGTTCTTGGAAATCATTTGGAAAGGTGGGAAAAATTCCCAAATTTATTAAAAAATTATTTTACACAGGATTCTATTTTTTAGTATTATGAAAGCAAATTATGTTATTTCTGATTCAAAGCTATAGGAAAATGTTTCAAATATGTTGGGTGGCCCCCAAGATTAGCACTCTGATTAATCTAGCCCTGGTTGCTATGTTTATTGATTGCTCTTAAAATGACACTGACTATATCTGTGGCCCTCCGCAGCTTTCAGCAAAGGTGAACACCTGTCTCACCCTTCTGAGAAAGGTATTTGAGGAGAAGTTTGTACTCCACGCTCAAATACAGCCCAGTGTGAGTTTTTAGCGTGTCAGTCAGTGAGTTAGAGGGAAAGGGTAAAGAGAAGCTAATCAGGATGAAATGAGATTAAAGGCTGTCTAATTTTACAGCAACTGTGATCCATCAGCCACTGGGAAAGTGACAGTGGAAATGAATGATGGAGACAGACAGGTGGGGCTGTACATTTCACTGATTTATCCTCAAATGCACTGGGCCTTATTTTATTGAGTGAACATGACCGCATTTATCACGACTGTCATCTAAACCCACTTCCCTCCATTTAAAAAGGTCACTTTACTAGGAGGGAGTAGGAGAGAGGCACTTTCAAAACAGATTTAAAATCTAATAACACATGTTTATAAGACCCTGTGAACAAATTCTCAACTTTATTAAACAAACTCATTGAGCTAAAAGGAAGAGTAAAAAGCCATTAACCCTCAAAAGAGGATGGGCTTTGGTCATTTGAGTCGACACTTTCATTTAGCTCTAAAATTCGACATGATTTGTGCCTAACATCTCTGCTGCTACAAGCACTGGGAACTCTCATCATGGTCTTCAAAAATTAGGTAAAACCTCTCTATCCAATATTTTAATTAAAAAAAAAACACTGAATAGTTAACAATACTGTTTAAAACACACACACATACACACATACTCACACACACACATACACACACAACAGGGGAGGATATTAATTCACAGTATTTACCCTGCAGAATAACATTAATCATCACCCACTCAAGGGGCGTTAGCAATTGTTACAAGAGGTAGCTCTGTCACAATTAACTTCTCGAGTTGTTAATTGCTTTTCTATAGCTTTAAAGCTGCAAACATTTTAGTAGTTTATCTTTCTGCTTCTTCCGAGATTATGTGCAGCATAACCCAAAGAGACGTGGTGAGGTAAATGGGACAAAAGAGGTTTGGAATCAAAAAACCTGGCTCTGTTTATAGCTCTGTGACCTCTGGCAAGTCAAAACCTCGCTGGTGGTGCAGTTTCTTCATAATAATACGTGTAAGACCCACCTCATAGGGCCATTAGGACCATTAAATGAGATAATATCTGTGAAGCACCTTGTAACCACAGACTCAGAGGAAATGCTCTTTCAAACAAAATCTTTCTCTATCTGGAAACAGAAAGTGAAAGTCAAAGAATACAGGTAAACCTCATTTTACACTAGGTGTGGTTAATTTTTCAATGTGCAATTATTGAACACCTATAGTTTTACAGCTTTGCCAGGCATTGCTAAAAAAAATGTCTAACCCACTGTCTATAAATCTAATCACTTTTTAAACATGCTTGGAGAAGCTTCGTATGTAAGAAATCAAATCCAACACAAATGATCTGTTCTATAATTTCAATGTTCATATTTTGGATTTGTTTAAATTGAGATACTTTTTTTTAAAAAGAGCTGGGATAGAGCTGTCACATTATTAAATGCAGCAGCCTATTACAGATAAGACCTTAATTCAGCCTTATAGATGAATTCAAAATGTCTGTGAGTGACCAAATCCTTTTATTAGTCTCTAGTTTCCATTTTCCAATGGTTCACATTTTTTTCTTACTAGACATTTTTGCATTACATAATCCAATACCTTATGATTATACAGTAAAAGAACATAGAAATCATCATAAGATTTTGAATTAGAAATGACTAATTTGGGTGTTCTAAATCTAGAGTTCATGAACTCAAAAAACTGGTAAGTGGATTTCAATATAATTGGTTTCCTTTGTAATCCTATGTATTTTATTTTATGCCTTTAAAAACATTATTCTGAGAAGAGGGTCTTAGATTTCACCAAAGTGATTCATGAAACAAAAAAGGCCAAGAAACCTCAATCTAGTCCAATCCCCTCATTTTACAGAAGAGTAAACTGAGAGCCTCTGAGGTGAAATCACTTGCCCAGCTCTATGATGTCCTAAACTGTCTGGGTCTACATGTTCAATGCTTACTTGCCTCAACATACGTATACTCTGTACTAGCCTTGGGTAACCTAGGTAATTTCAATTGTGAGAGGTTTTCATCTGTTCCTCAAAAAGGGGAAATTCTCAGTAAGCCAGGGACCTAAGCTTGTGTTAATTACATCCTGGCCCTATGTATACACTACCTATTGCTACTAATGATCAGGGGTTCCCCAATATTGCAATATATGACAAAGCGTATAGCTCTACTTGAAAAGGATATGGAATTTATTAAAAAAAAAAACCCAAACAAAAAAAAAACTGCAGGTCATCATGAAAGCCCAGTGTAGAGAGAATAGATAAGAAGGACATGATTTATTAGGCCATTGATATCCTCAGACCCTCAGATACATACAAATTAACAATTCACAGCGAGATTTTATTCTCTGATTCAAGGCCTATGGGTCAGTGCAATTTCTTGTTTTATAGGATATTTTTGTTAGAGACAACATCTACACTAGGTAAATGGATTATTGCAGATAACATTGCCATGTTGATGTAAGGTATATGGAGTTAGGTATTAGGTGGTACCCTGGATAGAGCCCTTACCTTGGAGTCTGGAACACCTGAGTTCAAATCTTGCCTCAGACACGTACTTGCTGTGTGACTCTGGGCAAGTTGCTTGACCTCAGTTTCCTCCTGTGTAAAGTGGGGATAATAACAGCATCTACTTCTCAGGGTTGATGTGAGGATTAAATGAGATAATGCAAAGTGCTATGTAAAGCTTAATGCAATATATGCATGTTAGCTATTATTATTATTACATATCCTTAATTCAATAAAATTATACTATTAGAGAGCTTATATAAACATACTCTGAGAAAAAGTAGCTTTTTTAAAAATACTTGGTTTTTAAATAGCATATTTTGCCTCAGGAATTTATATGGTTTTACACTTTCTGTAATAGGGTTGATCAGGGTTCTTTGTCTTCAACTTGGTGAGTTTAAAAAGAACTGAGCCATTTTTGGTTGATTGCAGCACCCTACAGAGGGTGTAGACATGCCTTCTGGTCCTGGTTAGCCCATGTGTGCTGCTTTCTAACTCACTGAGGGCAATAATTGATTCTTATTATGGACTGAGGTCAGCCATTGTGGGTTGGAGCCATCCCTTTCTACTGAGCCTAGGAAAGGGAGCTAACTGACCTCTGAAGAGATCATAAAAGAGCTGAGTTCAGATCAGAGAACAGCTTCATGCCCATAGCCTCCATCCACCCACCCAAGAACCACTAATGGCTTCCTTGAGGCAGAGAGATATGTTGCAGTCACACATGCTCTCACCCACATGTCCTCATACCCCCAGCTGCTGTGGACTTCTTCCTGAAAGACGCCCTTTCATCTACTCTGTATATATGCTGTATACCTAGGTATTTCCATATTTCTCTGCTCCTTCCCCTCTCCTCCTTTTCCATTAGCATGTGAGTTCCTCAAAGGCAGGGACTGATTTTTTTTCCCTTTCTTCAACACTGTCAGCATTTAACACACAGTAAATGTTGGGAGCAGCCAGATGGCTCACTGGATGGAATGCTGGGCCTGTAGTCAAGAAGACCTGAGTTCAAATCCAGCCTCAGACACTTACTAGCTGTGTAACCCTGGGTAAGTCAATCAATCTCTTATTGCCTTAATCCACTGGAGAAAGAAATGGTAGACCGCTTCAGTATCTTTGCCAAGAAAACCCCATAAACACTCTTGGTGTCCTAGAATCCACAGGGTCACAAAGAGTTGGACACAGCTAAATGAACGAATAACAAAAAAGTGTTGTTGACTGATCGACAGTTAAGAGAGCCCCTGGACTTTGGGTTCCTGTCTTCAGTCCTGGAGAGGTGGCAGTGTCATCTCAAAAGGCTGAGACTGCAACTGTGAAGAGGTCTACATGGAGACTCACATAGCCAAGTTCTAGTGATTACTGAACCCTAGGCTTTTGAAGGAGTATTGAAAGTCCCTAAAGCTTTAATATTATGGAAGAATGTCAAAATTTCCCAGACTCATTACTTAACATGAGGGCCTGGAGCTGGAGGCATATCAAGGGAATGAACCACAATAAGAAAAACTAAAACTTGTCCTTTATAATTACTGTGAATTATTTGGATGATTCAGGTCTGATGGGAAAGGAGTCACTTCTCTAACAACTATATGTCCATTTTATTTTGGGGGGAGAGTCCATGTTTTTTAACTATAACAAAATTGGAGGCTTTCATGGGACCCTTGGGTAAAAGTAGGACTCATCTGTATGTCAAGTAGGAGATCTCTCTAACAACCCTAAGTTAGTTTCTCTTCCAAGGGGAGTCCAGAGCCCTAGGGTAGTATTGTATGCCTGGAGGCTTATAGAAGAACCTGTGGCAAGTTTCTGGAGAAGAAAATAATTTATTTATATGCTATTGATAGTCTTTTGTGTTATTTTTAATTTTTTTGTGGGGTGAAAGAATGACTGTCCTGAACCTAATACGCATTATTACCTTGAGTGCTTGAATGGGAACCCAAGATCCTTTTACTCACTTCTCTGGAGACCCAGATACAATCTGTAATTTAAGATTACTTAGAGGAGCCTCAGGGAGAGACAAAAAGAGCACAAGAGATTTCATAATAGTGGATTGGCTCTACAAAAACCAAAGCTTTAGGCTCGAGGCTTGGGGCTATATCCTTTAGAAAAACTGAGGTACCGGATAAATAGACTTTCAATTTAGTAGCATGATTGAGACTGGAATAAAAGTGATCCTGACAGTCACCTAGCTAACTGTCTAGTTATCACCTCTCTTATTCTGTAAAGCAGAATCACAGAAATTTTGAGTTGTAAAGGACCTCAGAGGTCATTGAATTCAATCTCACATTCAAACATGAATTACCTCTGCAGTATCTCCAATAAGTGATCACTCAGCTTCAGCAAGAAGATGTTGATAGTCACACTACTCCTGTAACAGCTCACTCTAGTTTTAGATAGTTGTAATTGCTAGTAGAAATTTCTTTATAATTAAAAAAAACAGTCTGTTAACTTTGTGTGTGTGTGTTTGAAGTTTGCATCCACTTTATAAAAATACATTAACTTAGAGGCAAATAGTCTCCATTCAAGTTATAAACACTTGCTAGATTAAATACTTTTAGGCATTTCATTTCAACAGCAAGAATAAGTAAACTCAACCTAACAATTTGAAATAAGGTCATGCAGGACACTTAAAATTTAGGCATTCTTCCACATGACAGCCATTCAAATATTTTAAGACAGTTACCATGTCTCCCTAAGTTTTATCCTCTTAAGGCTATATTTCTCCAGCCCTGGTGTGCTTAGTAAATGGCTCAGATGTGTGCCACACCTGGCTTATGCTTTATGCATGTCTATGATCCTCAGATCTTTTTACTGTCCCTCATATGACACGATGGTGGCCCTCGTCTATCCATCTAAAATATGGCATCCAGAATTGAATAAAATATTCCAGTTTTGATATGAGCAGAGCAGGGAGTACAATGGAGTAATTACCTGCCTTTTTCTTGATGCAGCCTAAAATCATACTGGCTATCATAGTTACCTTTATACTACTAAGTCACACTGAGATCGTATTCTACTAAAATCTCTAGATATTTTTCACATTTAGTCATGTTTCCTCCATTTTACATTTATGTAGCTGAATTTTGGAAGCCTTGTGGAACTTTATATTTATCCCAATTAAATCTAATCATATTAGATTCAGTCCATCATCCTAACTTGTAAAGAACTTTTTAAATCTTGATTTTTCTATCCAATGTGCTGGTAATCTCTTCCATTTTCAAATCATAAGGAAACTTAATGGCTATGCCTTCTGTGCCTTTGTTCAAGTCATTAACAAAAAGGATGTTGAATGGCACTAGGTCAAGTATGGATTCCTGGAGGTATATGTACTAGAGACCTCCCTTCTGACTGACATTGATCTATTAGTGACTACTCTTTGGGTCTGATCATTTGATCTATTCTAAATCCATTTGACTATAGTATCATCTAATCTACACCTCTAACTTTCCCACAGGATATCACAAAAGACTATCACATGCATTGCCAAAAAAAGATGTATTCTTTGTCTAAAACATTCTCCTGATCAATTGACCTTGTCACCTTGTGAAAAGAGAAAGTGAAGCGAATCTGTTACAGTCTGTTCTTGACGAAGTCATTCTGGCTGTTGGTGATTACTGCTTACTTCTTTAAATGCTCACCAACCATTAATTTAATAATATATCATATACAACTTTGTCAGGTATTAAAGTAAAGATCATTGGCATATAGTTTGCAAATTACACTATTTTTGCTTTTATTTTTAGAAATAAGAACAGCATTTGACCTTCTCCAGTCCTGTGGATACTCTCTCTTTTGAATGACTTTTCAAAGATCAATGCTAGTAACTCAATAACATCCACCAGGAATTTTTTTTTCAGTACCATTCAGGGCAGATAACTCCTTAAAGGAACCTAGGTGTGTCCCTTGCCATCTCTTCACTTCTTTTGGGTTTCAAAACTCCCTGTTGACCAATCCCCTAACCCCCATTCAAATTGAAAAGAGTCCAGAAGTCAGAAGATTCTTCATTTAATAACATTTTTCTATTTCACAGTTTTTATAATTCCCCTCAAAACATAAATAAGAAAAAAGAAAAGAAAAAGCAAGCAGAAAGAAGGTAGAAGAAAACTACATCCTTTGTTCAGATGTATATTTAATCCCTTCCTACAGAACTACAAAGACGCAATTAAAAAAAAAGAACAAAGAGTTTTCTGGTTAACTCAATCAATTAAACAAAAAAAAAAAAAACCTATGATGGAAAAATATAAGCCCCGAGTCGATTTCTTTGGCCTTATTTATACTGTCTTGTGGACGAAAGTAACCTGCCAATCACCAATATTCCACTTCACTTTGCATGACATTGGCCTTACTCAGTCTTATTCCAGACAGTTGTTACTGAAGAAAACTTACATAATTAAATATAAGCACTTGACTCGAGAAAGAGGCTGATGTGTTTTGTGTGTCTGGGACTATGACAGAATCAAATAAGCAGCATCTGTTCACAATTCAATCCAATGAGGACTAGAAGATTGTGGTTATTTTATTCCTCCATAATGAAAATTGTTACAGGATGAAGATTGCTAAGTAAGGTGTTGGTATGGCCTGTGGGTGCTTTTAAAAATTATGATCGATAAGTGAAGAGATGGGAAAGAGTGATGTGCAAAATGACCTCTCAAAGGGTCCTTCTAGCTACAGTCTTCTATGGTGTACAGTCCTATTGCAGCCCTTCAAACCATTAACTCTGAGCAAGAGATAAGACAGTTAAGACCGGTTTTAGCTTCTCCAGGACTGAAACCCTGCTTTCTGATTTTTCATGTATTTCTCCAAAATGCACAGCGCTTACTACGTACTTGATAATACTCGCTGATTTATAGTTTAATCCCTAGGCAATTTTCTTCACTACAGGTTGATATCCAGAGGTATGGAAGTACCCTAAAATGGGGTTTCTAGTAGCTCATTAAACTAGTAGTTCATTTCTCATTATAAATTTAATAGATCATTGTCTCATATTCATTTTATTAGAAAATTTTCATTTTATGTTTTTTTTCCTAGATTATAATTCAGTCACTACAATCTCAACCTTTTAAGGGGCATTTAACTTTCATCTTGTAGTGATGGGAATTCCCTAGTGGCATTAGTTAGCACTTCAAAATCAAATTATTTTCACTTCTAGAAACTAAGGAATCCTTAGGAAGGAGAAGTGGAAATCAATTTCAATATAAAATTAATCTTCCTGTTCATGAAACTGTGTTGATTTCTTCCAAGTATTTTAATAGATGTGTTGATGAAAGAGAAGATATATCTTTATCTATATCTGTATATGTGCATGTATAAATTGATGTATACTATATTTGCATATCTGCTATAGATGTCTAAATGTCTATGGATGGACATAGAAAGTAGGTGTAGATGCATATACATATATATATATATAGATAGATACATGCATATATCTGTGTGTATATATATGTCTATATACACACATGTACAGATGAAGACATAGATATTATAGGTACAGATATAAAACCTTCCCTCATCCTCTATACCCCTAGCTGGAAGTGATCTTCTATATTTAATATTATTGTTTGGACCTCTTTTATCTTATTACATTCTAATTTAGATGTACTGGGGGTGTGATTACATTCTTAGCTAGAAGTGCTGAGGGCCAAGGCCCGACAATTTCACCTTTGCAACATCTTTTACATATCCCCCCTTCTTTTCTATGATGCTTCCATCACCTTCATCCAGGTCCTCATCACTCCACACATGGATGATCACAGTAGCCTCCTGGTTGTCTGCCTCAAGTATCTCCCCACTTCAGTCCATCCCTCACTCAACTATCAAAGTAACAATCATAAAGCACAGGTCTGACCATGTCACCACCCCCCCATTCTATAAACTCCAGTGTCTCTGTATCACCTCCAAGATCAAATATAAAATTCTCTGTTTAACACTGAAAGCCCTTCATAACCTGCCCCTGCCTTCCCCACCATCTTTTCAATCTTCTTAAATCTTACAATCCCCCACACACTCCTCTGATCCAGTGACACTGACCTTCTTGCTGTTCCTTGAACAAGATACTCCATCTCCTAACTCTGGACATTTTAACTATCTTTTGCATAGAATGATCTTCTTCTTCATCTCTGATTCCTGGTTTCCTCAAGACCCAGCCAAAATCCCACCTACTACAGAAAGTCTTTCCTAATCCATCTGAATTCTAGTTGCCTTCCCTTTGTTTATTATTTCTGATTTATCCTGCATATAGCTTGTTTGTACTTAATTATTTGTATTTTGTCCCCTCCCATTAAATTGTTAGCTTCTTGAGTGCAAAAGCTGTCTTTTACCTTTCTTTGTATCCACAGCATTTAGCACAGTGACTGACACATAGTAGGTGCTTAATAAATGTTTACTGACTGCCTGAGTGACTCACCTTAGGCAGAGATGCAATTTTTTGATTGGCAAAAGTAGGTCCCCCCAACTCCAGTCCCACTCAAGGTCTGAGTGGACAGTCGGTCCTTCCCTACCACGGGAACCCACCTCCCTGAAGTCCACTGCTACTCTTGCCCAAATTGCTACAAGAACAATACAGCAAGAGGCAGTATGGTTTAGTGGAATAAATGTTACAACTGGAGTCGGAGAGGACCTCAGAGCAAATCCTAGCTCTACCCCTTGCTATCTGTGCAAACTTGTACAACTCACTTGACTTCTCTGGGTTTGTTTTGTAATTTGCATCATGAGGGAATAGGACTAGTGACTGCAGTTTGTGGAATAGGGGGTGCCATGAAGAGAACTGTAATTTAGATAAATCATTTTGGCAGCTGAGAGGTGAATCACATCACAATCTCATATTTCGCTGTCTATATATATTCACATTAGTTTTATCTTTGGTGAAATTAGAAAATGGCCAGAATCCATCTTCCAAGAAACATACCTTTGATCCTGAAATAGCATTATTGTCACCCTGTAGACTTCCCTTTCCCAGGCTAAATAATACCAATTCCTTTAACTTTTCCTCATAGGTGTTATTTTTCACACTTTTAATCATCTTAGTTGTTCCACTCCACCAAATTCATTAAAATGCTTTATTTTAGTTTAAAAATTATTCATTTGAGAAGTAGAATGAAAAGTAGTGCTTTTAGCTCAATGAGAAATGAATGACCAGGATGATTCCACCATGTGCTGACACTCAAAAAGCAGCACATTTTAAATAATGAATTGATTCAAATCTCTGAGAATATAAATTGCAGAATATCTGTATTGGTAGAAGTTTCCAAACCAGGAAGCCCTCTATGCATATGGAATCACAACCACAGATCCAGACCTAATAAAAATAAGGATGATAATGATGATGATAATGAAAATAATAACAATTCAACGTTTTTATCAGCCGTCATGTACTACCACATGCAAGTCATGGTACTAAGTAAGGCAGCTAGGTGGTATAATGGACAGAGTGCTAGACTTGTAGTAAGGAAGACATGAGTGTGAATCCTTCCTCTGACACTTACTAGATGTAGGGCCTTGGTCAAGTGACTTAACTTCTCTCACTATCAGTTTCCTTATCTATTAAAAGAGATAATAATAGCACTTAACTCCCAGGATTATTGTGAACATAAAATGAGGTGATATATAAAAAGTGCTTTGGAAACCTTAAAGTACCATAAAAATATTAGGTATTATTATAGTAGGGAAGATAAGACATATACAGAAAAAGGTCCTTTTCTGTTTTACCTTCAAAATCTCAAATACAGAAGCATTTACCTTTCTGTTATGCCCATGAGGCCATCAGTCATAAATACCATGCCTAGGAAGCTTCAGTTAGTTGGCCAATAAGCATATATTAAGTGCCTACTATGTACCAGGCACTGTGCTAAGCTTTAGAGATACAAAAGTAAGTCAGAAGACAGTACCTACCCTTGAGGGGGCTCATGGCTGAACAGAGGGAGACAACAAAGAAACAAATATGTACAAACAAGCTATATATAGGTTAAATAGGAAATAATCAACAGAGGGGAGGCACTACCATTAAGGAGGCATGACATTAAGGCTTCCTACAGAAGGTGAGATTTTAACTGAGACTTGAAGAGAGCCAGGAAGGCTAGGAGGTAGAGTTGAGGAGAGAGTGCATCCTAGGCACGGGAGAGAAAATGCTCAGAGCCTAGGGATACCGGTACTTCAAAATACTGACACTACGGACTCTGGGTTTCAATGTACTTCCCAGGATTATTTAGCTGGTTCAAGTCCTTATTACCTACTTATTTGCAAGGGCCTTCTCACTGGCCTCCTATTCTTGAAGGAAACTAGGATAGTTATGAGGTGAAGATGAGAAGTGAGTGCATTCCAGGAATGAGGGAAGTAAAAAAGCATGGAATCAGGAGATGAAGGGTTTTTTTGTGTGGAAAGTGTGTGACTGTGTGTGTGTGTGTGTGTGTGTGTGTGTGTGTGAGAGAGAGAGAGAGAGAGAGAGAGAGAGAGAGAGAGAGAAGGGAGAGAAGTAGCATGTAAGACAATGTAAGCAAGTTGCCAACTACGTGGAGGGAAGTAAGAAGGGACCAGGTTGTGAACGGCTAATTTTAAAACCAACAGGAAGACTTTATATTTGACTCTAGAGGTAACGGGGCAGCCGCTAGAATTTTTTGAGAAGGGAAGTGACACTGATCTGCCTTTTAGGAAATCACTTTGGTAGCTAAGTGGGGGGTGGTTGGAGTGAGCGGAGACTCGAGGCAAGGGAAACAACTAAATGCCTATTGCTGTAGCCCAGGTAAGAGGTGATAAGGTCCTAAACTCAGGTGGCGACACATGGAAAATGCTGTGAAGGCTGAAAACAAAATTTGACAACAGACTGGATATGTAGGGCAAATGTGAATGAGGAGCAGAGAATGATATGAAGGTTGTGAATGTGCTTGACCGAGAGAATTGTCTTGAACGATAAATGGGAAATTTGAAAGATGGGGTGGGTTTAGGAGGGCAAAAGAATAAGTTCTGTTTGGCCATACTAAGTTTGAGATTCTTACAGGAAATCCACTTTGAGATGTCCAAAAGTTAGCTGAAGATGAAGGACTTTAATCAGGAGAGACTACAGTGTCTTAGGGGTCAGCCATGATTACTGGATATTACATAGATGAACCATCAACACAAGAGAAGTAGGCAGAAAGACCGGAGGAGAATCAGGAGAGAGTAGTGTCATAAAATCCAGAAAGAAAAGAGGATCCAGGAAAAAAAATGGACAACAGTTTCAAATTTTTTAGAGAATTAAAAAAGTAAGCCAGTCAACAAACATTTATTAAGTGACTACTACATGCCAGGCACTGGGCTAAGTGCTGGGGATACAAATAAAAACAACAGTCCCTGCCCCAAAAGAGCTTATAATCTAAAGGGCAAGGATTTTTAAAAGGTCATTAAATCTGGCAAGTAAGAGATCATTGGTGACTTAAAGCACTCTTAGGTGAAGGTAGCAACTGGCATGTGTCTGGGATGGCCTGATAATAACAGAATCAGATTAGAAGGGACCTTGTAGGTCACTGGGTCCAATCTCATCTTGCAGATGAGAAAAAAGACCTAGACAGGTTACATGATTTGCCCAGGGTCACATAACTGGTGCACAGCTTAACCACTTCCATAGTCAGACCATTTGCCAAATTCACCAGGACTCCAAATGCATGAAATAGAACAGAGGTGTCACATAGCCCCATGTGGCCCCAAATATTCCCAAGTGTGACCTGAATCAGATTAAAATGTAATTGGGAAATATTTCACAAAATAATAAAAGTAAAATAAAACAGATAATATTACATTTAAAACTAAGTCAATATACAGCCCACAGGATCCTTATATATGGGTTACTGGCTCCTATTTCTATTTGTTTGACACCAATGGTCTAGAAGGTTGCTCTGCCCCGTCCTTTGTTACGCAGTATCTACGCAGAATAAACTGGAACTGGTAGGAAAGGAGTTTTAACAGGATAGCAAGACTTTTGAAGGAACCCAAAACTGTTGCTTCTATTCTGAATCCCAAATATAAAACATACTTTTAAGATTAAAATCTTAAGTAAAGTTCTAGTAAAAGAGAGGTTTTCCCCTACCACAACTACCTTCATTCATTTGTGTGCTTAAAAAGGTAATTTAAAAACCACCCTGGGAGTCAGTTAGGCATTTTTTTATCTTGTTGAATATATATTTTGGTGAGTATACACTGTGGAGAAATATAGTTTTTGGTTACTGCTGCACCTGCCTTAGACAAAGTCATTTTTTTCACGATTAAAAACAGTATTGAATGGTTTCCTAAGTAAAGGCCAAGTTTAGAAACTGGATGTTAAGACTGATCAATCTTTCAGTCATTGGGGGAATGATTGTTCACATTGAAAGGAAAAAAGTTGATAGATCTGTAAGAACCAAGATTCCCAAGCTAAGCAAGATTATGGAAAAAGGATGTATAAAATGATATTTTTCTATGGTTCATCGATGAAGTTTCTAACATTTGTGTAAACAATAAAGTACTTTAAAAAAAGAGATTATTTGTAACTTTGGAGAGGACAGATTCAGTCAAATGATGTCAGAAACTGAATTGGGGAAAGGGAAGGAAATTATCATTTATAAAGTGTCCATTATGTACTTGGCATGGTTAAACACTTTTTTTTTAAACAAATATTAACTCATTTGGTTGGTATTATTATTATCCCTATTTTACAACTGAGGAAACTGCAGAAGACAGAAGTCAAGTGGCTTACCTAGGGTCACACAGCTAATAAGTGACTAAGGCTGGATTTTAACTCAGGTCTTCTTGACTCTAGGCCCAGTGCTCTACCTACTGCACCACCAGCTAACTCAATTTTAGAGAGTTTTTTTTAATTTATAAAAGGGATTTTTTTAGGGTTTTAAAAACTTAAAATTCATTTATCTATTTTTAACATTCTTTTTAAATTTTGAGTTACAAATTATCTCCTTTCCCATCCCTCCCCCACTCACTAAGAAGGCAAGCAACATAATATCAATTACACATTGAAATCTTACAAATCCATATTTTTATATTAGTCATATATCCAAAAAGAAGCAAGAAAAATAGACAGAAAATTACACTTCAATTTGCACTCAAGTGTTTATCCATTCTCTCTCTAGAAGTGGACAGCATTTTTTGACCATGGGTCCTGTGGAATTGTCTTGGATCATTGAATTGATCAGAGTGGCCAAGTCTTTCACAGTTGATCATTATTACCTTACTATTAACTATGCACAATGACCTCCCAATTCTTCTCACTTGACTTTGCATCAGTTCATATAGGTCTTGCCATGTTTTTTTTTTTTTTCCTGAAACACTCCTCTCATCATTTCCCACAGCATAAAACCAATCACAATCATATGCCACGACTTATTCAGTCATTCCCCAATTGACAGGCATCCTCTCAACTTCCAATTCTTTGCTACTACAAAAAGAACTGCTATAAATATTTTTGCACATACAGGTCCTTTTCCTTTTTCTTCGATCTCTTTGAGATACAGAGTGAGTGTTGGTATTTCTGGGTCAAAGGGCATATACAGTTTTATAGCCCTTTGGGCATAGTTACAAATTGTTCTCCAGAATGGTTGGACCAGTTCACTACATCACCAGCAGTTCATTAGTGTTCCTGTTTTCCCCTCCTCCCATCCAGCATTTAACATTTCTGATAGGTATGAAGTGGTACCTCAGAATTGTTTTAATTTGCCTTTCTTTAATCAATAATGATTTAAAGCATTTTTTCACAGCTTTGTTTCTTCTTCTGAAAACCACTTGTTTACATATTCTTTGATCATTTATCAATTGGGGAATGGCTCTGATTTTTATAAATTTGATTTCAGTTCCATATTCAATATATATGTGAGAAATGAGGTCTTTATCAGAGAAACTTGCTGTAAACATTTTTGATATTACTTCATTGTCTACAGTACCTTCTGGCAATGTAGTTTTCCTGATTATCACTTTTAATTAGGTCCATTTTTGCTTTTGCTTTATCTGAGATCATGATGGCTACCTCTGCCTTTTTTTTAGTTCAGTTGAAGCATATTAGATTCTGCTTTAGCCCATTATTTTAACTCTGTGTGTGTCTTTCTGTTTCAAGTGTGTTTCTCATAAACAATATATTCTTGGATTCCGGTTTCTAATCCATCTGCTATCAACTTCTATTTTATAGCTGGCTCATCCCATTCATATTCACAGTTGTGATTACTAATGGTGTATTTCCCTCCATCCCATTTTCTTCTGTTTCTTCTTCTCTCTCTTTTTATCCTGTCCCTCCTGAAAAGTCTATTTTGCTTCCAACCAGTGCCTCCTTAATCTGTCCTCCTTTTTATCATGTCTCCCACTTCCCCTTTTCTCTTATCCCTTTTCCCTCTTATTTCCCTATTGGGTAAGTTACATTTCTATACACAACTGAGTGTGTATATATATTCTTCCCACTTTGAACCAATTCTGATGAGAGCGTTGCTCTCTGACCGCCTCCATTTTCCTCTCCCCTGTAAAAGTTCTTCCTCGTGCACCTCTTTTATATGAGAAAATTTTTCCCATTCTACCTCTCCCCTCTTTTCCCAGTGCATCCCCCTTTCTCACCTCTTCCTTTTTTGGGATCACTCCAACGTAATTGACTTATATCCATGCTGTCTTTCTATGTAGAACCCTTATAACTGCCCTAATAATGATAAAGTTTAGGTTATATGTGTCATCTTCCCATGTAGTTATATAAAGTTTAATTTTATTGAGGCCCTTATAATTACTCTTTCAAGTTTACCTTTTTAAGTTTTTCTTGAGTCTTATGTTTGAATGTCAAATTTCTATTCAGTTCTGGTATTTTCATCAGGAATGCCTGAAAGTCCTCTATTTCATTAAATATCCATTCCTCCCCCCAAAAGTACCATGCCCAGTTTTGTTGGGTTGGCTATTACTGATTGGAATTCTAGTTGCTTTGCCCTCTGAAATATTATATTCCAAGCCCTTCACTCCTTAAACATGGAGTGTTAAATCTTGTGTATACTGACTGTGGCTCCAAAATATTTGAATGGTTTCTTCAAGTATTTTCTCTTTGACCTGCGAGGTCTGGAATTTGGCTATGATATTCCTGAGTGTTTTCATTTTGGGATTTCTTTCAGGAGGTGATCGATGGAGTCTTTCAATTTCTATCATACCCTCTAGATCCAAAATATCGAGACAGTTTTCCTTGATAATTTCTTAAAATATGTTGTCTAGGTTCTTTCTTTGATCATAGCTTTCAGGTAGTCCAATAATTCTTAAATTATCTTTCCTTGATCTATTTTTCAGATCAGTTGTTTTTCTAATAAGATTCACATTTCCACATTTGAGATGTCACATTTTCTTTGATTTTTTCAGTCTTTTGACTTTGTTTTTTATTTCTCAGTATCTTATAGAGTCATTAGCTTCCACTTGTCCAATTCTTTTTTATTTTCTTCAGGGAGATTTTGTACCTCTTTTTCCATTTGGTCAATTCTGTTTTTTAAGGAGTCCTTTTCTTCAGTGAATTTTTATGTCTATTTTTTCATTAGGCCAATTATGTTTTTAAGGTGTTATTTTCTTTAGTATTTTTTGTGCCTCTTTTACCAAGCTGTTAATTCTGTTTTCATAATTTTCTTGCATCATTCTCATCTCTTTCCTCAACTTTTCCTCTACTACCTTTCTTTTTCTTTAACTCTTCCAGGGATCTTGTTGGGATTGGATCCAATTAGATTTTTCTGAGGCTTTGTTTGCTGCTGTTTTCCTATTGTTGTCTACTGAATTTATGTCTTGGTCTTCCCTGCTACCATACTAACTTTTTATGGTCAAGTTCTTTGTTGTTGTTGTTTGATCATTTTCCAGCCTATATTGACTTTGAACTTTATGTTAAAGTTGGCCTCTGCTCACCTTGGGGTGGAGAGGCACTGGCCCAACCTGCAGGCTTTTTTGTGCTGCTGTTTTTAGAGCTAGTACTGGGAATCTGCAAGTTTTTGATGCTTCCACGGTGGTATGGTCCTGAAAGAAGCATGTTACTACCCTCCTGGTCTGTGATCTTGTCTTTACCCAGAAAGGGCCCTTGGTTCCCTTCAACCACAAGCTCTAGGGCTCTCTTTGCCTCGGCACTGTGACCAAGACCCCTGCTCCCTTGTGACCCACCCCCTGTGCTCTTCTCCACTCTGGAACTGTGACCCAGAACTGTGTATAGGCAATAGGGTTGTCAATCAGTGCCAACTGTACCCAGTGCCAGCAAAGGGTCCCCTATAATCTCTTTCTGACCAGTTGTCAGACTCCTTTACTGTCTCTGGGGTGAGAGCTCCTGAAGCCATTGCTGCTGTATCAACTGTTACTGCCTCCATGTGTATGGGCTCTGGACAGGCTTCCATCCCAGTATCATCAACTTCTCTTGCCAATCTCCTAAGTTTTCTTAGGCCAGAAAAATGTTTCGCTCTGACCTTGTGTTGGCTCTGTCACTCCAAAATTTGATTCGAGGTGTTATTTTAAAGTTGTTTGGAGGGGAATGTTGAGAGAGTTCAGCTGGGTTGCCTCTAATCTGCTATCTTGGTTCCAAATTACAGAGGGTTTTGAAGCAAGTGAGAGGACAGGGAGTAGAGGCACATGATATAGAAGGCTTTCTTGAGTAGTTCAGCAGAGAAGGGGAAGAGAGACATTGAATTATAGCAATGAGGGATGGCCCAATGAAGTGTGAGTTTTTTAAGGATTGGACTGATATGAGAATGTTTATTGGAAGCAGAAGGAGACAGTAGGGAGATTATAGATAAAATAAGGACATAGGTAGGGTGAGACTATAGATAAAGTGAGAGTGAGGATGATAATGAGGGCAATATGCTGGAGAAGACAGGAGAAGAGATCAAGGGTACATGTACTGGGGTTTATTTTGGGAAGGAAGAGAGATCTCCTCTTTGTCAGAGATAGGAGTAAAGAAGATGTCTGAGTGATGTATGATGAAAAGGAGGAAGAAGAAAGAGGGGAAAGGGATACCTGTTACTCAGCTCATTCAAACACATGGTGTACTAGGTGCCCTCTAGAAAACAGGCAACACAGTCCCTAACTTTTTAGTTTACAAATGGTATGAGGCTGCTTTCTAATACTACCTGCTTCATCATGGTGATTTGGCCAAAATCATATGGTCATTAACCAAAGCTCCAGCTCTGGTGGCCTAATTAAATACAAGAAACTCTAGAGCAGTTTGTCTTTTAAGGCTGTTCGGTATAAAACTTCTCTTAAGGTGTCTAAGAGTACATTCTGATCCTCACAATCTTATAAGTCCAATTTCCAAATGCAGGAGGCTTTGAACCCAAATACATGCCTAAATACTAGGTTAGTCTCTAGTTTCACAAGGAGAAACCATCTAAAAACACTTTAAGACTGAAACATACATATGCAAATAATTATTCACTCCATGATAATATGTAACACTTGAACTATACTGGACTATTTGGGTTGTCTCCCCTATCCCTTCATTCATAGAATCACAATAGATAATGGTGTCAAACTTAAATACAAACCAATCTCTGCTGACTGTATATTGACTTTGAAAACCATGAATTAACATTATATATGTTGTATTGTGTTTTTATTTCTTTTATTAAACATTTTCCAATTATATTTTAATATAGTTCTGACTGCACTAGTGCCTAGAGTGTGACACTTCTGCTTTAAAGGACATCTGAAATCATTTGGTCCAATTTCAACATGAAATATGAAGAACTTTTACAATATTTAGATAAGTGATCATCCACAGCCTCATTATATACCTACAATATAGGTCCTACATGATTGTGATCTTACTATGTAACAAACCAGCCTAGTCTTTTCCATTCTCAGGTATCACTTTTAATTTTTTTTTTGTAATAGTGTGTCAATATCTGCTTCATTATAACTTCTCCTCGTTGGTTTTATTTCTTTAAATGTCTTCTGACCGACCTTCAAGTATTTGAAATAATTATTGTTTCCCCCTGTAAATATTTTCTTCCTCAGGATTGGGGATCTCAGAGCTGGAAGGATTCTTGAAAAGCATGTAATCCAACCCAGACATGAACAAGAATATCCTATATAATTTGTCAGATACAGGGTCATCTAGCCTTTACTCAAAGACCTCCAATTAGGGCAAATATACTAACTGCTGAGGCAGTACACTCCACTTTTGGAAAGCCATAACTTTTAGGAACTTTTTCCTAATATCAACATGTTTGTAGCCAATAAGAAGGAATTACTGAAGGAAAGTCACAGAATTTGAATTAGAGATTTCATCAACAATCTAGTCCAACTGATATAACAAAGAAATCTCCACTATAAAATTCTTGAAAAGTTGTCATCCAGGCTGTGCATGAAAACATCCAAAGAGAGGAAATCTACCACCTATTAAGGGAAACCATTCCACTTATGGGCAGCTCTAATTGGTAGGAATTTTTTCATCGCGTCTAGTCTAAATTTGCCTCTTTGCAATTTTCATCCATTATTTTGTACTAAAGGCAGTGTGGTGTAGTGGACAAGAGAACCAGATTTGGAGTTGGCCTGGGTTGTGAGGCTGGAAATTTCATTTCTCTAAGCAGCCATTTCCTCATCTGTAAATTGAGGTCATCAGACCAAATGGCCTCTAAGGTCTCTTCCAGCTCTAAATCTATGATGCCATGATCTCTGTGGCCAAGCACAACAGGTTATACTTCTTTCCACTTAACAGCACTTTGAAAACTTAAAGCCATCTATCATATATCCCCTGCTAATTTTTCAAGATTATAGCCCCAAAGTCTCTTTAAGTGATCCTAACATAGCACAATCTGGAGGCTCAGAGTCATTCTAATCATCCTCTTTTCTCCGGACACTCACCAGCTAATTGATATCCTTCCTAAACTGTAGCACCTAGAACTGAATAAAGTACTTCACATGTAGTCTGCTCAGAACAGAGTGCCATGGGACTATTGCTTCCTGTTCCTGAAAATTATTATACATATTATACATACATATTATATACATTATTATACATACAATGTATTATACATACATATATACAAAATACACCCAGTCCCTTCAATCATTCTCCATAAGAGATATGTTTCAAATCCACTTACCATTGTTACCACTGAAAAAATACCTGATCTGAGAACACGTTAAGTCTCATACTAGGTGACAAACTAGAGAACAAGCCCTAGAAGAATTCTATGCAGATGCAGTTTCAGGCCTAATGTCTGGACCTGTTCCTTATTGGCTAGGTACTTCAGAAGTGATGCAGAAGAAGATTGGTGTTTTGTAATCTTACTGTTATACCCGAGTTGGGGAAAGCAATTCTTTCCCTGTGACCATGGTAACATACATTTATGCTAAATGCTAAACCCATCTCTCTATAGTCACTGAGGGTGTTATTTATTAATTTAATTATTTATTAATATAGTGTTTCTCCAATGAAGAGCCCACCACAAGTCTTAAGCAAATTTTATACAAAGCAACCTCTTATTTAGGACAGTTTTCTGGTTGTTAAAGTTGTAACAAAGGTCAGAATACGATTACAAAATATATGTTGGAAAATAAGGTTCAGGGCCAAGGAACAACAGAGCGCAAAGGCTTTAAGACAGCACAGAGTAGGCATCAACTATACTTACATGTGGTGAATAATTCTTTAAGAAGAAAATAAAGGTCATCTTTGCAGCAAGTTTATTTAGTAAAGGTCTGATATACTAGATATTGAAGTAACTAATTCAATTAAATAAGAACAAAAGCCATCCCCCAACAGATAAATGGTCAAAGGATATGAATAGGCAGTTCTTAAAGGAAGAAATCAAAACTGTTAAAAGACACATAAAAAAAAATCTCCAAACAAATAACAAGTAGAGAAATGCAAATTTATATAACTCTGATGTCCTATCTCATATTTATTAGTTTGGAAAATATGATAAAAATAGAAAATAATAAATGTTGGATAGGCTGTGGGAAAATAGGCACAACAATGCTCTTGGTTGAGCTGTGAATTGGTGCAGCAATTCTAGAAAGCAATTTGGAACTACGCCTAAAAAGTCACTAAAGAGCAGTAACACTTGGCCGATACCCCAAAGCAAACAAAGAAAGAGGAAAAGGACCCATATGTACCACATGTTTATACTAGCACATTTTACATCAAAAAACTAGAAACTAAGGAAGTGTCCATCATTGGGGAATGGAAAAATAAATTATGGCATATAATGATATTTTTACACCATAAGAAATGACCAAAGGGATGGTTTCAGGGATACCTGAGAAGACTGCATGTACTGCTGCTGAAGAAAATGAGCCAAACCAGGAAAGAGAGAAGTGTGGAGAGAAGGGAATAAACTATGTGCCACACGCTGTGCTAAATGCTTTACAATTACTTCATTTGATCAAGGGTTCTGAACCAGGAATACAATTTATACTATAACGTCATAAAACAAACAACTTTTGAAAGATTTAGAAACTGATCAAAGCAGTGACCAATGACAGAGAGAATGATGGAGTCAAAGCGCAGATCAAAACAATTACATTTTTGAACACAGACAGTAGGAGAATTTGTTTTACTTGTACATTTGTTACAAAGGTTTTGTTTTTCTTCTTTTTTTTTAATTGGGGGAGGGAGAAAGCAGGAGGGGCTAGAAATAGGTTTGTCACAAAAAGAAAAGAAAAAAGACAGTCATTAAAGTTTTTTTTTTTAAAAAAATACACAGAAAAGAACAGAAGGAAGTCCAGAAGTGCACACAGACAAGCAGGACAACTTTGAAAGTTATATATTGAATTATTATATAATTTAAAGGAAAATAAAGCTATACGTAATAGAGATTTGAAGTTTCATATTCAACTTTACATAAGGAAATGTTCATCACATTTGATGCCTATTAAGTTCATAAATAAAACTATAAAGAGAGAAAAAGGATGTGGCAGACATAGGCAAGCAACAAATAACAGCAAAAATGAAATTGACTATATTCTTTTAAAAATTCATTTTTATTTATTTTTAAACACATTTTATCTCTCCTTCCCACTGCTCTGCTACAATAGAACAATTAAAAAAATTCTTAAGTCCTCATAATTTAGCAAAACAAATTCCCACATTGGCCATATCCAAGTAGGTATGTCTCAATCTGGTTTTGAAATCTCTCTCACCAGAGGTGGATCACATAATTCTGCTTCTGTCCTCTTGACACAGTTTATCATTATATTAATCATATGTGTCTTAATTAATGTCTTTCAAAGTTACACTTCTCTATAATGTCATTATAGAAACTGTTCTCCTAGGTTTGTTCACTTTGTTTTGCATCTGATCATGGAGATCTTCCCAGTTTCCTCTGAAACTTTCTATTTCATCATTTCTTATGGAACAATAATATTTAATTACATTCATACACTATAATTTCTTTAGGCATTTCTCAATAGATGAGCATTTCCTTGGTTTCCAGGTTTTGGCTACTATGAAGAGTTGCGATAGATACTTTTATCCATATTGACCATATTCTAACATATAAGAAAAGGTTGGTTATCATTGTCAGAATATATTTGAATCAGCTCTGTGTAGTTAGACTCTTAACTTGTTAGAACAGAAATCAGAATCAACACAGAATAGAACACAGAACAATTAGGAGAAAGAACAAACACAAAGAATGTTATGCCATTAAAATAACTCCAACCAAACCTAAAATGGAAATGGATAAAAAGAATAGATATTGACATGGACAGTCATAATTTCCTACAGATTTTTCACCAATCCAAAGCAATCATCACAACAAGAAGACCAAAAAACCGTAAACGATTGATTTCCTTGCCAAATGGAGAGATATGGCAGTAGATAAAATTACTGGTTTGCAAAATGAATTCATTCATAATATTATGCAGATGATAATGGAAGATATGAGTGACACTGGCTCATAATACAAGAGAAAGTAACGGGAGTGAAAGTGTAGGAAGAATGTGGCATGAGACCCAATTAAGTCAGATCATTTTCAGAAAAATGAAAGAGGTCTGTCAAGATTTCTACAACAAATGACTTTCTGTCAATGACAGTGGGACAATAACCTTTGGGCCTCATCATCACAAAACATGAAGTGCTTTATAAGGAAAAGAAGTGATACTAAGGAAAACAAAGGCAGGAAAAGACCAAAGGAGGTCTGTCCTAGAGATGAAAGAAGGAAAGATCCCAAATGCTTGGAAAAACCATAGGCACCACTACTATTTTTAAAAGGAAATCAAGAGTATGCCACCAGCTTCTAGCTTAGGTATGACCACTCTCTCATGTTTACAAAATCAGTGTGAGAATATCTTAGACTTGTATCCAGGATACTTTGGATGAAAATATGAGCAAGAAACAAGCAGGCTTCTACAGACAATATTCTGCAGCAGATTATACCTTTACACTTTTACATTTGATTGAAAGTAATCTAAAATACAAGATCCTACTGTGCTTATTATTTGTTAACTGTGTTAGAAAAAATTGATATGGTAGAGTAAAATGCTCCCTGAAAATACTTCTCATCCAAACATTAAGATGATACAAGATCCCCTGATGGATGCAATAAGAGAGATAACTTAATTTAATGATTGTCTAATTATTAATATCAAATAAGACATTGAACAAGCAAATGTCTGCTAGCCAAAACAGTTTGCTACTGTCAAGGACACTGCCCAGAGCAGAGTCCAAATGGAAAAAAGGATTCCATAGAGATGGTGAGGTCATTCAAAGGCTCCTGTTCACAGATGAGTCTGTGCTGACTGCACTGTCATTGACTGCTCCCTAAACATTTGCTGCCCCCTAAATAAGATCCATGATTACTGAAGAATTAGGCACAACTAACCACATAAGAAAAACTATGTAGATGAAGATTATTTGTTATCCAGATTGTGAAACGTAGTTAGACGAATAGCCTATAGCTCAAGTCTATAACTGTAACTCTCTTTGCAAAGATACTACAGATAGACAATGAACTGGGCCCAGAACTGAATAGAAGGAAGAGACAAGAACAGACTACATTTGGTAAAATAAACAATACTTTCAATGACCCTGAAATTCTCCCTGAAATAAAATACTATTTTTTTTAATATCAGTATTCTTCTGGTAATACTATATGGCTGCAAATCATGGAATACTATAACCTCCAAAGAATCAAACTTATGGGTCATTCAAAGGGCAATGGAGAAAAATACGGAAGCTGTAAATTGGCTAGAGCATATTATGACGCAGAGTCATATGGGATACATCATCACAGAGATGTGTGACCAGGGAAGGTGAGCTAGTCAGGTAGGGAAAGTGATGGGATAACCAGTGTAATTGATGTCATGAGGTCTACTAGGAGGGCCCCAGCACACAGAGAAAACCCCAATGAAAGAATTATACCAGGACATTAACAAGAAGCATGGAGGATGAAAAGGTGTAGAAGGGTGGTGTTTCGTGGTACCACTTTAAGGATTATAACATTGATGTGATCACAAATACTCTGAAACATGCCTTGAAACACATAATGTTTTCACTTTGACACATTTTTCCTTCCTTATTCCAGTCAAAGACTTAATTTCTATTGCTATGGGTGTTTCAAATCTTCTTATTTTATCTAACAGAGAATAAAATATTCACAAGTTCTATATTTAGCTGCTTTAAATTAAGCTTATCAAAATTTACTCTCTCTAAATTGATTCATTTGACTTCAGGATGGGTATGCTGTGCTGGAGCAGAAGAAATGCTTCTGTCTTAAAGCAGAAGAGGGACAAAACTGATATGGACCCAATCACACATTCCCAAGCCCCTCATCGCTGTCCTAGTTTAGGCAAATTCATTTCTTCCCAAGCATTCTTTTATCTTCATGCGGAGCCTTTTGAGGTCTCAGAGTGATAGCTGATTAGCAGGGGTTGGTCACCATAGCTTCCCTCAATGCTCTGCAAATAACACTGTGTGAGGATCAGGGCTGGGCTCCAGGGAGTACTTCTACCCAACCCTAGATTCACTCTGAGGATTCACACTCAATGCCCTTTCTTTCATTCACTACAAACACAGAAACAGCCACTTAATATGCACTCAACTGATACGCAGTCCACTGTCTGGCTCTCTGATTCTATATTTCTGTCTCTTATCTCTCTGTCTTTTTATCTCTCTGAGCCTTCTCCTCTGTCTGTCTTTCTCTGCCGCTGTCTTGCTGTGTATGACTCATCTGTCTCTCTCATCCCCTCTCTCTCTTGTACACACACACATCCGACAGACAAATTTTTCTGAGTAAAATTTATGCTGGTATAAAGACTTACTTAAACACTGCCTCATCTTCCCCTTTCCTCCCTTCATTTCTAGATATTTATAGTAGTTTATATTTATATAGGGTTTTAAAGTGTGCAAAGCCATTTGACATGAGTTACCTCATCAAGTCCAAAAACATTTATTAATGTGTATAGAGAAGCCCTGCAATTTATTAACTACAAATTATTTTTTTATTATTCACTTCAGATCCAAGGCTTATATTGTTTTTTACTTGTCTGTCTTCAGTTAAACACAGAATAATTAATAATGATCATTTTGCTTCCACAGAGAAGGTAACTGATTCTCTAGGCATCGGCAATGTGACCACATCAAGATTTCCAAAAATGGGTTGCACAGATTGTTACCAAAAGCCTTGTTCAATTAGGAAGTGGCCTAGGTGCACTACTTACCAATGTTTGGAAATGAGCACTTATTCAATTTATCTCCTTTTGTAATGTTTTCTCATTTGTCTGTGTCTCTGTTAGAGCTAGAGGGCAAGGGCTGTGTTTTCTTAATTCAGGCTGTGGGGCAACTAGCAAAGCACCAGCATGTGCATCTAAATAAATTCTTTAAATAGTTAAAGAGTTTCTTGAATATGGCATGTGTTTGAATGAATGAATAGATGATGAATGTGATTTAAAGTAGAAACTCCTCTAGCTTATGCTAATACAAGGAACCTATTGATTCTTACAACTAAGCTGCCACTTCATGAATAACAAGGTGTTGCAGTAAAAATGTTCACTTCTGCACTAAAAAGGCAAGTAAAAGCTTGCCACAAAAACATAATAATTATGGATGCATAGATGGAGTAAAGCAGGTTTTTAAGTGTGGTATATTTGAATGAGCTTTCCAGATTGAACTCTCTTACATGCTCTGTGAGTTTTTTTCCCCCTTCTGGAATTCATCGCAAACATACATTTCTCAGCCACCTGAATAAATAAATGCTGAAGGAAGAACTAAGTCAGTTGAGTTAATTGCCCTGGCTGCAGAAGCCTGGTGTCGCAGTCTTTTCAAACTAGCTTTCGTCAAAACACTGCTATTTTAAGTGGAGCCACTAGATGGTGCACTTTGTTCTTGGCTCCTTACCCTGGGAAATCATTTAGAAAAGACAATACTTAAGCCACGAGGTTCTATGGTCAACAAAAACAAAAGAGAAAAACTACAGCAGTTAAACAATTTGATTTGGACAGGTTACCCTTGGCCTTGGCTCCTTCTCTTACTTATGTTTCTCCTTAGCAAGGGAAAACCAGTGCAGGCTTCTGACTGACATGAAGTCAAATATCGATAATCCCTCCCTTGCCTATTTTTCCTTCCTAAGACCAGAGCTGTACTGGATCCATAAGAGAACGATTCCCCAGCTGCTCCATAAAGTCTACTTCAACCCTAGAGACATACTTAAAACAGTAAGCTTTTATCTTTACTGGTCCATCTTAGTTGACTCAGTGAGAATAAGCTAGTAGGTCAAAAGACAGAAAATGAAATACAGATTTCTTCCCTATTTTTAAGGATTTATAAAATAAGCTCTGTGGTTTATATGGGGGAAATCCATAGACACCCAGAATTCACTGCTAAGTTCTGGTTTAAGAAGGCCTTTGTCCCATGTAAAGGCCATTAACTTGCTTTTGAGTTCTTTTCAAAATATGGCATGGGTTGATGCATTTTGGTTTAGAAGATATTATGGTTATCTTTACTTTTAACATTTAGATTCTGCCCCAAAGTCAACCCCTTATTTGATTGTCTGCTTTCATGATAAAATGCTTAAATTTTAATAAACAAATACTTTAGAGAAGTTGATGGAATGGTCAGTTACTTTGCAGCCGCTTCACTATCTTTGGTCTCTAAGGAATAGCTATGCTCAGATTTTTATAAATCACATCGATCTCACGACCACTGATTTTTTTTCTACTAGGGAGCTTTCACATGATCTCCTCTACTCTTCGTTCTTGCCACCATAACACACACTTTACTTTATGAATTAATTATAGCCTCTCAACTCAAGCAGCACTCAACTCTCTGAATCCTTAATTTCTAAGAATGACTGTGGCAAATCAGCATGATCCCCTTTTCACTGGATAAATACAGTATAGCTGAACTCAATCCTTTTAGCTGCTTTGCTGGGACTAGAAGTTCATTTCCATTATAAAATAATAATGTAAAAATATTTCTACATGTTCCTATAAATAGAAAATTCTAAAACATGTTTTAGAAATGGTAGTTATGGGTAGGTGGGGAATGGAGGCAATGATTAGATATTCTCACTTAATCTTCACTCTTTGAATCTCAGTCTTTGATCACTGAGAAGTGATTTTGAGCAAAATAATTTTTTAAAAATTGACACAATTTATATGCATATTATATACATATATGTATGTATGCACATCTTATACACACACACACACACACACACTGATTCAAAATCTAATGATTTAATTTAGGTATGATTTCAGATCTCTTATTTCCCCTCTACTCTCCCACTGTCAGTCTTTGGCTCTCTGGTAGT
>NW_020954590.1:63743063-63750612 GCF_900497805.2 Vombatus ursinus
CACAGTAAATGCTTAACAAATGCTTATTGATTGATTGTTGAGGGGGTGTTAAGTATTAGATACATTGAGTTTTAAGCATTTTCTGTGGGTTTCAATAATTAACAGACTTAGAGTCAAATCCTGCCTCTGATTACTTCCTTTGTGACCTTGGGAAAGTCACTTAACTCTTTCTGAGCCTCAGTTTCCTCCTCTGTAAATGAAGAGGTTGGCCTAAATTTTCTCTGAGGTCTGTTTTAGCTCTAAATCTATGGTCCTATATTAATGGACAATTAAGAACTAGCTCTTCTCTCACACTATCCTCAAAGGAGCATTTAAAAATATTTTGTTTTCTCTTTACATGTTAGTTTCCTCAGAAATAAACATTTATAATATAAGGGATATGTTTTCTTATCACTAGTTTTCCTGATTGGAGTTGGCTGCCCTCATCTGTCAATCTGGCTGAGTCTATGCGGGGATGGCATTGGGAGTAAAACATTTAGTGTATCTGATTTGCCCAAGACCTTCTTAATGGTGAGTGAACATTCAGATTAAAATTTACAAATGTCTGCCATTCTGCATGGTTTCATAGGCATTGAATGGCAAATGGATAGACTGTTTCATCCTGTCTAAGATATAGATATAGATATGTAAGTATATGTATATATGCAAGCATATGTGTATATATATATATATGTATATATAAAATGAAAGTTATTGACTTTGGTCGTCCTCTGAATTGTCTCAAGGAACCAATAACTTATTACTCCTTTATTTTCATGGCAGAATGAAGCAAATACTTTCCCCTTCCTTTTCCCCCCAGAGAAGCCGGTGATCCTTTTTAATCATAAAGGGAAGAAATCCCTCCTGGATTGTTTGATGTTTTGATCTTGATGCCCATATTACTGCATTCCCTACAGATCAGATATTGGATTATTAATTATTCTGTGACAATTTGGGTAGACACTCTTGATGAATGTTTCCAACCTCACATAAGTACCTTTGGTAGTATGGAATATGTCCAACTAGTTCTGTGTTTTCATGCTATTGGTTTGTTTCAAATTATGTGTATTAAGTAGAGCTTGTTAAGTGCTACATGTATGTTTGCTACTTACATAATCTACACCATTAAATCTGGCATTAACTGCTACCTCTGAGAGACACTAAAGTTCCAAATGAGAAGCACCCATACTGAAGCCAAGAATCCTCAGCACCTGGTATTTAGTAAGCATTCAATAAATGTTGGCTGAATTAAACAGCATCTACCAGGCAGACACATTGATAAATGTTTTGTTAACCAGAATTCTAAATTTGAAATCATCAAGTGTGCCCAGGAGGGCTCTAGGGGTAGCCCATCCTCCCTATACTGTGCTCTACAAAAAGTCCTATCTATAGCAGAAAAAAATCCCCACCAATTCAGCAGCAATTTAAGTGCTATTTTTCAAGCCAATACACTATTATTGAATTGAATTAGCCACAGGACCAGTACCACTGAGTGAGATTCTCAGAGGGTGAATGTAGGAGTGCTAGGCTTTGACCATTTCAGGATGAAGGTTGATTGGAGTTAATACCTTCGTTGTTCAAAATGATAGCAACACTTTACTGAGTAAAATGAATTTAGAATATGAGTTTTTACAAACAATTAGTGTTTTTTTTTTATTTAGAGGCTGACTTTACATGGGGAGATGGATTTTGAATATCCATTGTCTTTTCTTTGAGTTTATAACAGTAACCTTTTTTTTTTAAAGCAAGTTCAACATGCTGGAGCCTCCGTGATAAGTTCTGTACTTCCACTCAATTTTTATGTCCCTTTATAGTGACATATATGTACCTTTGGGATTGCTATGTTTTATAAAAGGAAAACATGTTATTTTTATCTAGACTTAACAAAAGAATGTGATAAGCTTTCACTGAAATGCATTACATAGTCCATATAAAATACATTTTGAAAACACGTAAATTCCTCAAAGGATCTGAATGTAATTTCACAGCTTAAGATAAAAAAAAAACAATATATTTGTGTTTTTGCTGTGAGCCCATTAGTCAAAAGCCGGGTTTGACTTTCTTGATGGACACTCAATATATTGTCAATAATAAATGTGGCTTCCTGTGGGCCTTATATGTGTGTTTTGCTACTAGAAGAATAAGAACTACAAAAATTCTTTGGATCTGAATCCATCACAAAACAACCCACTGTCTTTCTTAAACATTCAACATCAAGCACATTATTCTTTATCAATGATGGAGCTATTAAAGAGACAGAATTATTCCTAGAAATGGGCAGCTTGGTGACATGGTAAAGAGGGTAGTGGGCCTGGAGTCAGAAGATCTGAGTTCAAATTTGATCCTAGACACTTATTAGCTGTGTGACCTTGGGCAAGTCACTTAACTCCTAATTGCCTCAGTTTCTCCATCTGTAAAATGGGGAAAGGTTGATATGAGAATCAAATAAGATAATAATCGTAAAGTGCTTAGCACAGTGCCTGACACATAGTGTTATATAAACTATCATTAAACTTAGTTATCATTATTATGATTATATCAGTATAGTACAGTGGAAAGACAATAATATCTAACACTTACATAGTGTTTTAAAATTTGTAAAGCATTTTCCAGATAGTTCATATAAACTGCACGATAGACCCATGAGATATCTACTACTAGCATTATTATGCTGATTCTGATGATGAGGAAACAGAGACTTCGAAAAATTTAGTGAATTATTATCCAAAGTCTCATAATCAACAATATCCAAGGTAGGATTCGAACACAGGTCTTATGGGATTTCAATTTCAGTATTCTTTTTACTATTCTAAAATGCATCTCTGAAGAACACTAGAATCATGATACCTACATTATATGTAGTAAGAGATAATCCAGGAAGGGTCAAAGAAAGAAGATCCAATGGTTAATGATTCTCTGCTGAGGGGAATTTGGGCAGTTATTTGTTGACCTAACATTAACAACAGAGGTGTCTGTTAGTCTCCTGGGATATGTATACAGAGTAAGATGGAAAATATCCCAACACTTGTGAAACCTAATGAGTATTCTCTAGTGCTGCCAGAAAGATTCATGAAAATATTATGAAATCTTGGATTATGGATTATGAAATCTTGGTCAAGAAACAGAAAACCTTAGGGACACAGATAATGTTTTCATAATTTTTGCAACTGAATGTAAGTTTCAGTAGAGAAAACAGATTTGAGAAGAGAACAGTCAGTTAGGAAGATTGTGTCTATGAATGGGTTATGGATTTCTTGGTTTAAAATATAAAAATGATGGGCTTTTGGCCACAGATCAAGTGAATCTAACAACGGCTGATTATACATGCGTATACATACATATACATATGTATACATACATTTTCCTTTGTTTGGCATAATGATAAATTCATGCCTTTAAAGGTAGGACATCAAAAGAGGGAAACACATTCTGGGCCTGATTATCATCAAAAAAAAGGAATTGATTTCTTGAGTAAAAACAATGGAAGGAAGTGATTTCCATCTTAGAATGCAATAGAGAAGAATACGTCTGATATTGTGACATAGACCCCAAATGCTGAGAGAACATATACATTCATCTTAGGAGAGAAGAGAAACTTTCAAGAATGAAACTCTGAAGATCCTCAGCTAGCACAGTGCTTGGCACAAACTAGGAGCTAGATAAATGTTTAATGATTAATTAACACAAAGAGAAATAATTCTAATGAGAAGAAAAAGGAAAGTTTCTAAAGAGATCGATTTGGATACATGTTGACCAACTTAAGTTTGAAAAATACACGTGCAACCAAGGGTGGTCAATGGAAGACGAATATAAAAGCATAGATCTGTAAAATTAATGTCTGGAGTGATGAAACTCAGAATGTGGTGAGACTGAAATGTCAGTAACAAAAAGATGTATTTTTTAAGAGCCATACTGGAGAAAAGAGATCAAGGAATAAGGGGCTGCTGCTTTGGGATGGATGGGATGAAACAGAAAATCATAGATCTAGCTATGATCTAGTTCGACCCCCACATTTTTTTCAGCCAAAGACAAGGTTTATTAGAACATCCGTCATATTGGGCAGACTCTTAAGGAGTCTGAATATTAGTGAGCTATGAGCAGTGGCTAGATTTTAAGTATCTAAGCACTTTAATGGAGATAAGATGGCCCTTATTGACAGAAAGACTGTGTGAGGGATCTAGGAGTGGCCAAGTAGTTTGGGGTGACTGGAGGAGGCAACCACCACATTTTACAAGCGAGGAAACTGAGGCCCAGAGATGTTAATTGACTTCCTCAAGGTCACACAGGTTGTAAGAATCAAAGGAGGGATATGAACCTAAGTCCTCTGACTCCAGAATCGATAGTCATGTTCACCGTACCAGTCTGTTACTAAAAAGGAAGAAGTATTCAACTTTTTATTTATTTCTCTTGTCTTAGCCAAGGAGAATAATTTTGTGACTGGAACATATAGAACAAAAATGTCTAAGAACAAAATCTCAAGATAAATTTAAAAAGCTGCCTACTTTCCCTTGAGAAATTCAAGTCATCAGGCTAAGATGAAGACACTGGGATACACATAGTGAGGACTGAGTATGTTGGTGTACCAGAACACTCCATACAGAACCCTATGCTTCCTGGCTTCTGAAAGAACTAGTGAGTATGATTGCTTAGCCATTGTCAGTGATACATGAAAGATCTTGAAGAATGGGAGAGGGATTTTCAGGAATTGAGAAGAGCAGATATCAGTTTTCACAAAAGGAAAGAGAAAAAAAAATCCAAACTATAAACTGCAGAATGTGATGAAAACAGAGAATGCATGGTATCATCAAGAATAGGTCACATCAGCCTAACTTGATTTCTTTCCTTTTAACAAGGTTACCAGACTGGGGACGTGTTATAAAAACAGTTTACTTAGATTCTAGCCCAGAACTTAACAAATTCCGTCATGAGATTTGAGTAAACAAGACTGCTTGCTCTTTGAACTTTGTTCCTGAAGAGGAGCATAACATCAGGGAGTAGACAAGATGAAGGGATGTAGGCGAGAAGACAGTATAGTTATCTCAATTTAGAAGAAGTCAGCAAAGAAAGTTGCTCATGATTTGATGTCAAGTTGGTTGGAAGGAGGCCCTACTGGAATCTGTGCCTATTAAGGCACAGATGGCATTCTTATCAAATTTTCAGATGGCAAAAAGCTAGGAGCTAAGACATTAACAACAGTTCATATCCAAAAAGAACTCTACAGCCTAGAACCTTGGTCTGTTTCTAAGAAGATACAATTTAGTAGGAATCAATGTAAAGTATTATAGTAGGGCTCAAAAAAATCAACTTAAGAAGCATAAGATTGGAAGGCAGATTTGAGAGTTTTAGTGAATTACAAGATCATTGTAAATCAACAATGTGTTTACAACAAAAAAGCTAATACAATCATAGGTTGCATTAACAGGGAATTTAGTATCTGAGGCGAGGGAAGTAAGAGTCCCTCTGGACTTTAACCCCCTGATGAGACCAAATTTGGATTTAGTTCTGGGTGTCATATAGAAGGTGGTGCAACTAGACAAAGATGACATCATACCATGTGAGAATCAAGTGAG
Organism: Vombatus ursinus; assembly: GCF_900497805.2. Lineage (NCBI taxonomy): Eukaryota > Metazoa > Chordata > Mammalia > Diprotodontia > Vombatidae > Vombatus > Vombatus ursinus. Next base: position 63,748,613 of record NW_020954590.1, read on the forward strand.
GGAATTCTGAGTATGCTTGCCCTGGAAAATAGACAACCAAGGGTAGGTTGGGTAGAGGTGATAAATGTTTTCATGCATTAGAAGGGCTACCATATGGAAAAGGGATTATACCTGTTGTGCTTGGCCATAGAGGACCAAACTTGGAGCAACGGGGTGGAAGCGGCAAAGAGGAAGATTTAGCAGTGATTTTAGGAAAAACTTCCTGAAAATTAGGGCTATCCAAATGGAATGTGCTACCTCAGGAGGTAGGAGTTTTCCCCTCACAAGAGGTGCATAATGAAGAGCTGGATAGCCAACTTGTTCATGTATAGGTCCAATGACAGCCTCTAAGGGTCCATCATTCAATAACCTGGCAGTGATTTCACCTTTATGAATATCTTTATTTATAAAGTTGGGATATTTGCACTATCTACTCGACAAGATTGTTTTGAGGAAAGCACTTTGTAAACCTTAAAGCAGAATGGAAAGGTGAGCTATCTTTCTATCTACTTTATTTCAATAAACTTCAAAACAATGCCACAGAAGACTTTCACTACCAATCTCACAATGTAAAAGACCTTTCTGAACTTTAAAGATGTATGTGAGTTACCTCTTAGTCCTACTTATACAGCCCTGGGAACCACTTAATATAATTAAAACTATTATGAAGAATGCTGAGCTATTTGCTAATGACCCCTTCCTTTTGCCATTAGTTTAATGGGGAACTGGACAATGAAGACTCAGTCCTCAGAGTATATGTAATATGACTTGCTTGGTTCTAAACAACATAGAGACTTAGTGAACCTGCTTCCAGGCATATATAATGGAGGGGCCCTTCTCTTAGAGCATGGACAAGTATCCTCTGTTTCCTATAGGTTTGCTACATGGTGACAAAAGGCCTTTTGATTGGCTGTTGAGCTTGAACTGAAGGTAGTAGACAGAAGTTCCAAGGCAAATATCTCCTATTCTCTTCTCTGATGTCTATAAAAACTATTCTAAGGCAGCAGCTTTGGTTTCTTGTCTCCATACCCAGCAGCCATATGTCCACAAACACGTGGTACCTCTACTACTGGTATATTTCTTTTCTTTTGATTTTATATTAACAAGTATCTTGAGATGGGAGCCCCTAGGCAACCAGTGAGATAGAATATACACTAAAACCATCACAGGTCCCATGAGCAACCAGAATCCTGGAGCTGGTGGCAACATGAGCTGTGTCTCATTAAATAAACCAGATGATGGCCAAGAAGCTTTATCCAGCACACAAAAAGTCAGCCCACCTGAGCAAGAAAGAGACTAATTCATTAATCCATTGGCTGTATTATGTCCATCAAGAGAGAAAAGGACTGTCTAAGCTAGAAAGTTCCACCTCTCCAGTGTGTGCATGTATGTGGAGGGTGGGGGATGGAGAGGGAAGAGTTAGCAATTACTTTAATTTGAGTTCATTCTCTCCAAAAAATGAGTGAGTGCCTCTTCATTTGGGAAGATGCTATACTTTGGTCCTTGCTTTACCTTTTCAGTAAATATTCCTTTGTAAAGAATTGATGTTAATTGATTAATTGCTATTGGGGAGATGTTAACTAGAGAATACACTAGATCGGGGTTTGTGAGTAATAGAAGTCATAACCCCTCAGAGTTAATCTAAGAGTCAGTGTAGTAGCAATGCACTATAGATCAGATCTGCTAATCCCTATGTGAGTTGGGAGAATGATCCCAGAGACTGTGCTACATTACATTACCTGCAAAAAGTAAAGTGCCTACCCATAAGAAATATGTACAGTTATGGGTAAGTCTGCCAAGAGAGAACAAGGAAAAGGAAAAGGAAAAGGAAAAGGAAGGGATTGGTGGGAAGATAATGTTAAAAGTTAAGGAAGAAAGGGACCCAAGTGATATTTTCTGCCCTCATCTTATACAGGGGAGTATAGTAGCCAAAGATTTGAGAACTGTATAGAGCACTGGTCTAAAGAGTGTTTTACACACACACACACACACACACACACACACACACACACACACACACA
>NW_020954590.1:63750622-63799166 GCF_900497805.2 Vombatus ursinus
CACACACACACACACACACACACACACACACACACACACACACACACGAGCATGCTCAAGATGACACAAGGTGCTGGATGAAAATATTAGAATTTCTCTATTTTTTAGATTAAAAAAGAAATTCAGCTTTACCAATATTTAATATACAGATTGATATTGACATCCTCACTCAGTTTGTATGTCATAAGGCCATGTGCCATATATAATATGCAAGGTATCCTATGAGAAAAATGAAGTTCTATAATACAAAAAGTAGTACTCTTACTCACTTGTGTATCATGATAATTATAATATTGATCATATATTGACATATGATCATGTAGAATGGATATTAATATGTGAGATATTGATATGTCTATAAATATTGATTATTTGTGTACACATGTTAAAATTTATATTATCTAACATGTTTTATTATTGCTACCTATTTATTCAGAAAGAAAGGTCTGATGTAAATCATCATTCTGTGGTATCATCTGATATGTTGCAGTTTACCTATACCCAGTGAACGGGATTCATATTCTCAAATTATAAATAAACACACCTTAACAAAATGGAAAGGTATCTTTAAAAGATTTTTGAAAAGAAATCACAGGTTGAAAAATACTAATGAAGAGAATACAGGTAAACAACAAGAAACTGGGAGAAGTGATACTTCTCTTATTCTTTGTACAAGTTCTTTGTCAGTCATACTACCAGGTAAAAAACAAAGATGATCTAATCAAATCTGACAAGAAGTTAGCCAAAATAAAATGAAAAATTGTCAAGAGATTATCCAAAATCTGCATTTATTTTCTCTATTATTAACAACGAAACTCACAGTAAGTGTATATTGTGCTTTAATAAATTAAATGATAGCATATAAACAGTTATGCTTAGCAAGACATTTAAAAAAAAACTAAGCTTTTTTTTTTACCAAAAAGATGAAAGTTAATATCTATAAATACAGATTCTCATATGTGCATATTAAAAATTTGGAAATAATTTTCTAATCTGTTTAAAATGTTACAAAGAGGTTCCATGGATTTTGAAGCTATTTGTTAAAACTAAAACTGCAACACCTTTGAATTAAATTTGCAAAAACAAAACAAAACAAAACAAAAAACTGAATGACATCAAGGAAGATGTGAGTTTACCAAACAAATTTCAACAAAAGCCTTTGCATTATTAGTGGGTGAGATTGAAAAATTAGCAGTATGATTACTAAATCATGTGGCCAATATGCAAATAATTAATTTGGATCATATATCTTTGTGAGGTATTTTTATTTTTTAAAGAAATAGCGTGTCATTAAAGTCAAGTATTGACATAATGGAACCTTCATATTACAAAATTTTAAATCTAGGTTTTCAAAAATAATGAAACATATTCGGTTACATTACGAATAATTTAATCAATCAGCAAACATTTATTAAGCACCTAGTATGTGCTAAACTTTATGCAAAAAGATGACAAAAGATAGTCCCTGCCCTCAAGAAGCTCACAATCCAACTGAGGAAACAAGATGCAAAGAAATATATACAAAGAAAGTTATATACCAGATAAATAGGAAATGATTATTGCAGAGGGAAGGCACTAGAATTGAGAGAGTCTGGGAAATCCTCCCTATAAAAGATGCAATTCTAGATGGTCCTGAAAGCAAGTCAGAAAGTCAGTTGATGGAGTTGAGGTGGGAAAGAACTGCAGGCATGGAGACAGCCAGTGAAAATTCTGGGAGTGGAGAAATGGAGTGTTTGTTCTTGAATCAGCCAGGAGGCCAGCGTCACTGGATCAAAGACCATGTGGTGGAGAGTAGGTATGAGAAGACTGGAAAAATAGGAGACGGCTAGGTTATGAAAGGCTCTGAATGCCAAAAAAGAGTATTTTGTATTTGATTCTGGAAGTGATAGGGAACCACTGGGAGTTTATTGAGCAGGGGAGTGAGATGGTCAGAAACTACTTTGGGAAAATCACTTTGGTGGCTGAATGGAAGAATTAGTGTGGGGAGAGACTTAAGGCAGGCAGATCCACCAGCAGGCTATTGCAATAGTCCTAGGGTAAGATGCTAAAAGCATGCACCAGGATCATGGCAGTGTCAGAGGAATGAAAGAGACACATATGAGGGATGTTACAGAGGTAAAATAAACAGACCTATAATTAAATAATAATGTTTCATTACTATTAATTATTAAATAATTATTATTGAAAGAAAAGTTATTTTTGTACCATTAATAAAAAATAAAATCTATTTTTAAATGGTATTAATTTCTTCATCTCATCTTTTAAATTTCTCTTTTTATGTTTTATAATGTACATAATATATTAGTACAGTCATACTTTAACATAAGACATTAAAAAATATACACATATTGGGATTTCATGCTGAATTTTTTTTAATATATTGGATGCTGGATTAAAAAATTTTGGAGTCCACTGGTATAGAAAATTATCCTGAAAATAGCCTGAAAAACCATGGATAGATTATGGAACCAGGAGTATCAGGAAGAAGAAGAAACAGCAATTAATGCTATTACCCTTCTCACAGTTCTGGTGACAGGGAGCCCTTACAGGACTTTAAGGAAATGGGTATTCACCAAGGAAGTCTTCACTCATGGAACTTTAAGTAATTATTAGGATTTACCCAAATCTTTGGGACAAATAGTTTTGCAAATTCCATAACTTTTATATAGTTTCCTTTCCTTAAATACTATTTTATTTTGTAATATGATGAATTATGTACCTATAAACATGGGTTTGACTCTAGTATATCAGTAGCTACTATCTATATATTGTCACAGATTTTTGAAAGGGTACTATAAATCAGAGTGTGCTGGTAAATACTTAACAATCAGCTCCTTTCCCCTAAAGTATATACACTTTTAAGTTTAAACTGCATTATTAACATTTTCTCCATCATTTTTTTAGGTCTAGATAATCAACAAAACAAAAATTAAGCCTTGAATTTTAGCATTTATTGATTTCTCAGGTATAAATGTTCACACTGAAAATTCAGCTAATATAAGCTTTCTCCAGCACACCCCTGGCTGTAAACCAGAAGAGTCAGACAATCTCTCATAGTATACATGGCATCTTTGTATAAGAGAGTCTCCAACACAAAGGTTATACCATTAATACTCATCATGCCTACTGTATTATTATGGCAAAACCCTCACCTGATCTGCCAGAAGACAGCTCAACATTTACCCTTGCTACCTGAGAGTAATTTTTTTTGTATCTTTAGAAATCCTGAGATAGAGAACAAGGCCTACTACCCTTAGAAAATGCTGCCTGTTGGATTGACATCATTTGCCATTCTACTTTGGGAGTATAAGCTAACCCAAAAGGTTATATTATATCTTTTGTGTACAGCAAACTTACTTGATATAACAGTCCATTTCTACAGCATTTTAAGTTTTACAAGGAACTTTTCTAACAATGATCATTATTGATACCACACCCACTGAGATCTCTACACATTGACTGGGTCCAATGTGAGAGATCTATGGAAAGACATTGGTTAAAATCACATAGGTTGTAATCTATACTGGTAACAGGCATACCCATGCCAAGAAGATCAAAGATCTGCAGATCTGCTGAAGTATCACAGTTTTGAAGTATTGTTGACTATCAGGCATGGGAAGAACTATGGCTAATTTTTTATTGTGTTGTTTCCCCACAATAAAATATTTTTAGAGGCAGGTACGTGATACAGTGGATAGAATATGGAGTCTCTGTCAGGAAGATGCGTTCAAATTTGTCCTCTGTCTACCTCAGTTTCCTCATTTTTAAAATGAAGATAATAATAGTGCTCACTGTTGTAATGACAAAATGAGATAATATTTGTAAAGCATTTTGCAAAACTTAAAAGTGCTATATAAATACTATCTCTTTTTCCTGTGTGCAAAAATGATTCACTGCTAATGAATAATAAGACACAATATATTGATAATATGATCCCAAAACCTTAAAATCTATGTGGCATTGAATTGCTATAAAAAAATTAAAAAAACTACCAAAAACAACAACCATGAAACTGAGGTCCAAGGATAACTTGGACAAACTTGACAGCGCGTTTGTAAAAAAAAATCAGTTTGGGTTATTCCTATTTGCTGAATTTTTTACTCCAACTTAGAAGAAATTTATAGACTATGGAGTCAAATGGGCCAAAGCTTAAAAAATTTCCCATTCTATAATCCATTGTAATCGCTCACTACCATTTGCCCTGTGGGAGCTCATTTTAATTTGAAAGAGCTAGAGGTGAATTAAAGCATATGGATACCTGTATGTTTGTTTTTCTGAACAACTTTGTGAAGAAAAAACATCATTGGAGAGAGATCCTTCTCGGGTTATCAACACTGATCTAAAAACTTTTAATAATGCTCCATAAACAAAACCCATCTTTGAGAAAGCCATAATGTGGTATCAAGCATACAGGAAGTAGAAGTGGGTTCTATTAGCAAAGAGGTAAAGATGCTCCTTGGATCTTATCACCTAACCTTCTTGAATGCCCATTACACTGGTCTCATAACTGAGGAATATAGTAGCGGTATGCAGTAGTAGTAACAGTCCTTCTCAGGAGAAGACCAGCACCTTTATTTGAGGTGCACAGCAATGCTAAGAAGACAAGAGGGTTAGGGTTAAATCTCCAATTGTCTTGACCTATGTCTTGCCACTAGACTCAGATGACTCTGGAGGAGAGAGTGAGGCTGATGACTTTGCTCCGCCTCACTTAAATCCAATTCACTTGCAAGTCAAGACAAGAAATGCCGTACTTAGAAATGAACCGATAAAAGAAAAGGCCCATGTAACGCTTTGTAAGGAAAACATATAGCAACAAGTCTAATATGAATTTGGCTGTGGCGCCTATTTTTGAGTCAGTTAGGATTGTTAGGAAATTAAAGGTCATCTAATCCAATTTCTTTCTGCTCCCTCCCTCCCACTTTATAAATGAAGTAACTGAGGCCCCCAAAGGTTAAGTGATTTGTCTAAGGTCATATAGATGGTAGCAGAGACAGGATTGGAACCCTTCCTCATAATGGGTATAAGGATACTTTTGCTATTTGGGATTTTTGTTAACTGCAAATGCTGTCCTTTTATGAACATAAATGAATTAATCTTGCTTGCCAGAAGATGTATACATACAGACACATATTTGTACATAACTATATTGACAGTTGAAGCCCTTTCCCCCAGTCTTACAATCCTTGCAATCAGAAGTTTTTCTAGGCTAGAATTCATATGGAGATTCTAAAGGGAAAGCTATAAGTATCCTATTCAAAGGGCCTTTGCCCTGTCACTTGAGAAAAATTCTGAGGCCATTCTGGTAATGGCCAAGCAATTCATTGGTTGAAAGAATTCCATTGGAATAATTTTGTTTATTATACTGCATATTCTTATAGCTTTAATGGTTTCAAGTTTTTTGTTTGTTTGTTTTTTACCTTACTCCCTTAAACCAGCTGAGGAGTCCTCTTGTCTCCAAAAATTAAGACTTCAAGTCCCCTTGTGCACAAATGGCTCCATAGTATTGGGGGTTACAAACAATATTTGTTAAAGGACCTTGAATAAAAGTTAGAGGAAATGAACATTCCAATCCTTTGCACTTATCCCATTTAATTAATTCTAACACTCAAAAATCCCCAGACAGAAACCTGGGAGCACAAGTAAAAGTACACCTTGCTTCCCCACCATTCACTATCCTAGAACCCCTGAAAAGGGAGACAAGCTAACACAGGGAAGAGATAGAACCTTTTCTTTGCAAAAGGGGATATATTAAAAAAAAGTTTTTGTAGCTCCTATTTGCCCCCAGTTTGTTGACGTGATTTGGAGATTTGTAGCATCCCCCATCTCCAGACCTCCTTAGGTTTTAGTTGGCTCTAATGACTATCCTTCCATAAATCTCATTTGGACATATGAGGGTTTTTTTTTTTTACATTTTACAGTGCACTTACAATGCATGCTCTCTCTTTTTCCTTTCCTAATACAAGATGCTAACAATAAAAACAATCTCTAATGCTTATTTGGCACTTTGCAGTTTAGAAAGCACTGTATATCATCTCAATTTACTTTTAGTGCTCCTAATTCACAGTGTATGGTTTATTATCAACATTTTAAAATAGTTCTAAGGTCCTAGGAAAATTACAAAGATATTTACAAAGCAAAGCAAATTTCAAAACAAAACTCTTTAATTTTTTTTATGTGAAAATGTGATGATTTGAAGCAATCCCTCTAAATATTGGCTAAATATTGGTAAAAGGAAAATGACAACTATTGAGCATCTAGAATGATCAATGCCATCTAATCACCTCATTCTAACAGATGGGAAAAGGGGCCCAGAGACATCAAGCAACTTAAAAACTGAGTGACTATATTTAATATTGCTTCCACTTATGAAACACTTGGGGCCACTAGGTGGTGTAGTAGATAGAGTTGCATGCTGGAATCAGGAAGAGTCATCTTCTTAAGTTCAAATCTGGCCTCTGACATCAACTGTGTGACTCTGGACAAGTCACTTAACCCTTCTTGCCTCAGTTTCCTCATCTGTAAAATGAGTTGGAGAAGGAAAAGGCAAACCACTCCAGTATCTCTGCCAAGAAAACCCCAAATGGGATCAAGGAGAGTCAGACATGACTGACAAATGACTTAACAACAACAATCACAAAATATTTAAGGATATCAAAAAAGTATGCCTTTGTCACTAAATAAGCCGTTTGGAGCATTGTTAAATGTGAAATAGAATTAAACTGAAAGTGTAACATTAAATAAAAGCAACCTTATATCGTACCATTAGGATTTGACCTTTTGAAAAAAGTTGTTTAAAAGAAATTCCACAGCAAATGTTCTGCCAAAAGTTTGTTTAAAGGTAAAGGTTCCAAATACTCCTAAAAAAGAATTGCCAAGTATTAACAACCATATGAAAGAATGCTCCCAGTCACTAATAGTAAGAAATATAAATCAAACAATTCTGAGACTTCATCTCATACTCAATAACTTGTCAAAGTTGACAAAATCTAGAAATAATCAATATTGGAAGGGTTATGGACAAGCCCACTGCCTTCACTGGCGGTGGGTTTAAATGAGTCTAAGCATTCTGGAAAGCAATTCAGAATTATGTGAAGAAAGTAAATAAAATGTCCATACCTCTTGACTCAGAGGTCCCAGTAGTAGACAAGTAACCCAAGGAAGTCAATGATAGAAAGTCCTTGAATACATAAACAGTTTTCTTTTAATGTTTACATAAAAGTAGAAGCTTTTGTGACATCAAAGAGTTGGAGAAACCCATTGATTTGGGAATGGCTAAGCAAGCTGTGTTAAGTGAATAAAAGGGGTATTATTGTGCTATAAGTAATTATGACTATGATGAAAACAGAAAGTGGGAAGACTTATAAGAACCAATACAAAGTGAAAAAAATAGAACCAGGAAAACATATACACAATGAATATAACAGTGTAAATGGAAAGAACAAAATATTTGAAATTTAAGTCTATGGCCAAATTTGGTGCCAAAGAAGAGATATGAGAAGGCACCTCAATCAAGCCATGGGCAAATATTTAATAAGTGTTCACTACCTGTGCCAGGCACTGTGCTAAGTGCTGGAGATGCAAATACAATGAACAAAACCATCCTTATTCACAAAAGAACTAAGGTTGTGGAACACTGCATCTGATGTGATGCTTTTTTGATGTGATGGTATGCCGGGTTGTTTGTCTTCCAACCTTTTTATTGTTTGTGATACGGAAAGGCTCTCTGATGGGGAAGAGGAGACGAAAAGGTTGGGAAATGTAGGCTGGTATAAAAACATAAGATCATCAATATAATTTTTTTAAGGGAAGGATTCCAGCACTATGAAAAGTGTGAGAACTATTGCTCTAGTCAGACCTTCCATGGTACTCTATTGTCACTACTAAATTATGTTTTCTTCTGTCAGAATCAATGGTGAGAATGGAAATGATTTGCTTGGGTGTAGAAGACTTAGCTATGTTTATTCATTTATATTCTGCTAAGCAATATCCTGCCTACCATATACAAATGAGATTGAAGGGCTATCTTAGGAATGCTATATGCTTTATTTGGTGGCTCTTTCTCTCCCCTCCCTACTTCCCCACCCCAATTTTCTAAGACAGTAGCACAAATAAGGGAGAGGGCATAGTCTGATGGATAAAATACTAATCTCGGAATCAGGAAGACCTTGACCTAAATCCCAGCTCTTGAATTTGCTAGCTATGTAACCATAGGCAAATCACGTAACCTCCCTGGGCCTCAGTTTCTTCATCCATAAAACAAGGATTATAATACCTCTAGTGTTTATCTCATAGTGTTATTATGAGGATGGAAGGGAAAACATGTGAAAAGCCTTTTGTAAACCTCAAAATACTCTATAAATGCCAGCAACTATTAGGATAAGGGTGATTGATGCTAATGACCCATTGGCAGAGCAATTGCTCTGAATTGTGTTATTTCTTTCTTTCTCTTCCCCTTATTGCTAATGATATACCTTTGTGAGATAGCCAGCCAGCATGCAGAATGTAGCTTTGAAAACCCAAGTAAGGTATTAAGTTCATTGAGGGCAGATGCTGTTTTTTTCTTTCTCTCCTTGTATCATCAGTGTCTAAAACTGTTCCCTGGGCAAAGCAGGTGTGTAATAAATATTTATTGAACTGAATTGAATTTGAAACAGAAATTTCTTCTCTGTAAAGCTAGATGGCTTATTGAGACAGTGAAACTCCCAATGTTGGCCTCATTGACACCATCTTGTTAACCTCCTGAATTAGCAGGTGGAGACTTCTGGATTTATAAGTGACTAAACCTTGTTCATTAAAGAAGACAGACCCAATCACAAACTCTTTCAAAGGATCAGAATAATTGTTTTCACTCTCTTAGCGAGAAGACACCCTCTACCAATGCAAATTAGCATCTTCTCTGCACCATAGTCCCAAAGAGTTATCTATGGCACATGACTAGCCAGAACCATGCATACATCAGAGGTAATACTTGAACCAGTTTGAATTCAAGGTTTCTTAACTCAGAGGCCCACTCTTTCTCTTCACTCATTACACCACACTGGCTCTAATAAAAATGTTTAAATAAAATCTCATTCAAAAGAAAACAAGGCTTTATAAAAGGAGAGGTTTATTTATTTTCTTACCTGTCTTTCTTAAGGCACATGGGGAAGTTAATCATTCCCCTACAGATTCAGAAAGTGTATTCAGTCCATCGACAGTAGCTGGTAGAGAGTGCTGTGGCTTTTTCTTTAATATCGCGCCCATGCTTGCTCAAGCTTTTCAGTGCAGTGCTGAAACCAGCTTGAGTAGGGCACGGAAGATGAAACCCTGATGCTGAGATTATCCAATGAATTGGATATCAGAGATACATATAAATTATGAGACACACCATGAATTGTTCCCTGAATTAAATCTATGAACACATTTACATACAGATGTGACAAATAACAACACAGGAAGTCAAACCTCAAAAACTTTAATGATAAAATTGAAGGAAATAAAGATTAAATCTCCCTTCAACTCATCTCCTCATACATCTTCTGATTATCATTCAGGTGGGGAAAATGCCTTTGGTTTTGACAAGAATAAAGACCAAAGGGATGCTTTATCACTTTTTAAAAAGTGGAAGCTATAAAGTAAAAGAATTAATTTAATCTCAAGAAATTTTTATGCAGGCATAAAAGGGACCACTTGTATTATATTTGGTAAAGTGAATGATTACTGTAATGATGAACTTTACACAAATTTATGAATGGGTAGGGAACAGGAGACCTAAGGTTTGCCAATATTCCACAGGCCAAGGAATGCCATAGCATCCCTAGATCAAGATGAAACAATCAGAACTTTAATCCAAAGCCTCTCCCTCTGTATATGAATATGCATGGGCACACAGACCATCACAACTATGAAGCTCAGGAGAGAGGAAGTACAGAGGCGGCTCTGACAGAATGTATAACAAGTCCATTGGAAGTGAAGGCATTCTGTGAGCTAAAATAATGTCTAAACCTAGCATAAAGACCTTTCTTGAATCAACTAGATAAAAGGTAGAGGAAAATCATAAATTCGACAAATGAGTCTACACAAGCGGCTGTTAATTTTTTCTAATCTCCATATCTTCCCCTTTCCCCTCCCCCCATAATTCCTTTTCCTACATTTATTTTTTATCTTGGATGGTCTTTAATTCTTCTTTCAGTGTGAACTCTTCATTTCCAAAGACTAAGCTTATATATTACATTATGTGAATATATGTATCATAGGCATTGGATTTAGCATTTTAAACACTGGCTATATATGTACATAGCTATACACAGAGCACATGGGCATATTTGTACAATAATAGAAACAGTCATTTATTTACTACTTTAAAATTTACAAAGTCCTTTTCTTATAATAACTCTTTGAAATAGATGGTAGAAGTGTGATTATCTCATTTTATAGATGAGGACCTTGAAGCCAACAGAGGGGAAGCAGTTTGCCTACATTTACACAGTTGGTAAAGGCAGTCTAGGTACTTGATCTGAGATCTTCTGACACGTGTATACACACACATACACACATAGTTGTTGTTCAGTTGTTTCAGTCATATCTCACTCTTTGTGATCCCATTTGGGGTTTTCTTGGCAAAGAACTAGAGTGGTTCTCCATTTCCTCCTCCAGCTCATTTTACAGATGAGGATTAAGTGACCTACCCAGGGTCACACAGATAATAAGTGTCTGTAGCCAGATTTGAACTCAGAAAGATGATTCTTCCTGACTTCAGGCCTGGCATCCTACCCACTGTGCCACCTAGCTGCTATACACACGTACACACACACATAGAGAGAGAATGCGTGTATGTATATGTGTGTATGTACATGTATACATACACATGTGTTGTGTGTATATTACATGTATATACACACACATATACATATATGATACATAGCCCAGTGTGTGCTTTGTCTGTTTTTCTATAACTCTCACACACATATTCATGTGTATATATGCATACACATGTATACACACACATATATGTATGTGTATATATACACGTATATATGTATATATATACACATACATATATCTATGTATATATGTGTGTGTGTGTATATATATATATATATATACACACACATACATATATCTATATATCTCTGTAAACTCCTTGAGTGCAGGGACTGTTTTTCATTTCATTTTTATAAGGTTATGTTCCCTTCACAGAGTGAGCACTCAATAAATATTTCTTGAACTACTGAATTAATTAATGAATTAATGAGAGATCAGATTGGGCCAGGACAACACTTACATTGTAGAAGCCACATGTATGTACAAATATACAACCACTCATACGAGGTTTTCATTTGATAATCTATTGGCTATTGGCATTGCTTTTGTGACAATGAGCAGAGTAGGAGCAGTCTTCAAGCAAGACAGCAAGCTCTAGACAATAGTTTTTGGGGCAAAGAGGCCACCAAACCTTCTAGAAGAGCAAAAACAGAACAGGAGGTTGCAACTACTGGGTTTAGTAATAGAGATTCCGGGAAAGAGCAGGTGCTCGGAGCATGGTGGATTCTGGGTATTAGTGGACATCCCTACCTTCATGCTCAGGGTTTGTGAAATAAGATTTAGAATTCAAAAGGACTTCCTAGGTCACCTAGTCCAATTTCTACAAAACAATATCAGAGAGGTTAATTGGTTTGCCTGAGGACACACAGAGGGTATATGGCAGACCCAGGATTTGATCTCAGGTCCACCCTGACTCCAGGTCCAGCAGTTACTCCATGATACCACACTGCCTCTTGCTCCAGTATTGATTCAGTACTTTGGACAAGAGTAACAGTAAACTTCAGGGAGGGAGATTCCCATGGTAGAGAAGGGGCCTCTAAATCCAGTCCTTGAATAGGGCTAGGGTTGAGGGACCTACTCTTACCAATCAAGAAATCACATCTCTGTCCCAGGACCCAGCTGTGTTGTAGTGGAGGACTATAGTCTTGCTTCAATGACTTGTGACAAAGTAGCCTTAGAGTTCTGGGTCTGGAGAGCCTAGGACTTGCCTGGAATGGCACAACTACTCACATTGTGGGTGAGAAAAAAGAAGAATAAAATGTGGTCCCTAACCTTGTCAAAATGGCAGACTAATGAGAGAGATAAGGCATGTTTCCCATGATAACTCTAATTACGATACTAGGGAGCATGTGAAAGAGGAATAGGAGAGGTACAAACAAAATATTATAAACAGGAGTATGGTGGAGACAGCTCAAACTGACTCCCCCAAAGCAACTACTAAATTTTCAGTGTGAGCATTTACACCTTGGAAATTGGCAAAACCTACAAATCTGGGCTTGATTTATTGTTCTGTTGATTTTCTAGACTTAAGAAAGCGATGGAGAAAATGTTAATAATGCACATTAAACTTGAAAATATAACATGCGTACATTTTTTCCCAAGTGGGCTGGCTGGTAAACCTATTTTCCTATCTTTTCCTTATCATCGTCAAGGAAACCACCATACCAGTTATGTAGGTTCACAATACTTTGTAGGTTCACAACTCTTCCTTCTCCTTTACCCCCATGGCTAAACAGGTGCAAAATCTTGTCAAATCTCCACCGACAATATCTCTCAAATCCTTCCCTTATTTCTACTCACATGGACACCACTTTAGTGACACCCCTCATCATCATTTCTCTCCTGGACTATTGCAAATGTCTCCTATTTGGTGTCTAGGCTTCCAGTCTTCGCTCTCTCCAATCTGACTATTTGCCATATGGCTGGCATATTGATATCCCTAAATCCTGTCCATGTTACTTCTCTGTTCAGGAAATTTCATTGGCTCCTAATGCCTCAAGCCTATCCTTCCAAGCTTACCTCACTTTACTCCCACTCCCACACTCCAGCTGCATCAGCCATTTGCTGTTCTCCACACAGGCCATTCTATTTCCCATCTATGTGTTTTCACTATCTGGCAACTGTGTCTGGAATACGCTCCCTCCTTACCTCTGCTCTTTAGTCCTTAGCTCACAAGTTACATGTGTTTTTTCCTTGACCCACACTTGTTAATGTCCAACCCAATTACTTTTTATTTACTGTATTTTTTTGTACTTACCTCTTTTTGTATATTTTGTATCTTTCCAATCAAATGTAAACTCCTTGAGTGTAGGTACTGTTTAGTTTTTGTCTTTCCATTCCTATTGCCTACCGCAGTGTCTTGCAACCTGTGGCCTGGAGACCATGTGTGACCCTCTAGGTCATCAAGTGCAACCCTGTGACTGAATCCATACTTCATAGAATGTATCCCCTTAATAAAAGGATTTGTTCTGTAAAAGTTGGACTCAGTCAAAAGGCGACATCCAAGGATCTAGAAGACCACATGTGGCCTAGAGGCTACAGGTTCCCCATCCCTGGCCTTGCATATAGTAGGAGCTTAATAAATGCATGCTGAAAAAACGACAACTTTCAGGAGGCAAAAACGAAAAAAAAGAGTAAATAAATGAGAGAGATGGAGCGGCCAAAGCCAGGAGATGAACAGAGAATGTTTGGAGTCAGAAGCTAAGGAAGGAATCTGAAAAAAAGAGGGTGTCATCAATAGTATCAAATGCAAAACTGAAGTCAAGAAGGGTGAGTACTGTAAAAAATATAATTGGAATTATGAGGTCACTGATGATTAGAAGAGTCATTTTAGTAGAGTGTTAGAAAAGAAAAGCAAGTCATGAAGGATTAAAAATTGAGTGGTAAGGAAAAAATGTGGATTGTTCTTTTGTGGAGTTTGGTAGTAAAAGAAAGAAGAGAAATAGGGCTGTATTTTTGAGAGGGAAGGGACGAGAAAAACTGAGCAAAGTTGTAAGTCAAGAGCAAGGAGTCTATGGAGAAAGAAAAATACTCATGGCACAGAGGGCAATGACAATAATCAATGAAGCAAGCATCTGGAGGAGGTGGGAAGGGATAGCATTAAAGACATATATGGAGGGTTTAGCCTTGGTCAAGATACTCTGAAAGT
Organism: Vombatus ursinus; assembly: GCF_900497805.2. NCBI lineage: Eukaryota > Metazoa > Chordata > Mammalia > Diprotodontia > Vombatidae > Vombatus > Vombatus ursinus. Next base: position 63,764,574 of record NW_020954590.1, read on the forward strand.
TATTTGGTGAATTTCCCTCTCCCCCCCTACCCCCAGCCAACCCCAATTCTTTCTGACAGATAGAAGAAAATATATTGGGTAAACAAACATAGGTAGGGATGTTCTTAGGGTTTATACATAGTATGCATTGTAAATAAGGGGAAATAACTGTCTTCATGCATAAGCTAAAAAGTTTTACAAGCAATTGTTTTACCCATAGCAAGTTTGGGGCTTGAGTAGCATGTAGTAGAAGTCCTAAACTGTTTGCCCAGTCTAGATCCCATCCCCAGATCCCACCCAGAGTGCTTAGCAAGAGTACATACCATGAGACATGATAATGCCCCCGCCCCAACCTTTCTGTCAGTGCATCCTTTCTTTTCTCCTCCCAGATATAAGTTCACTCCCAGAGTTCTACTCCATCCCCTAACTCCACAACCCTTCCCAATGGTGGTGGATTACCCCCCTCCCCCAGTCTTTTCATTTTCATCCCCCCAGAATACTATTCATACTGATTGGGAAGTTACCAAATACAGTCTTTTTGGCAAGTTGGAAGACCAAAAAGGCTTTACCATTTATGCTGCACCTATACCCTTCAGATCCTCTGTCACTGACATCTGATCTGTTCATGTACTCTATGCACCCCCTAGGCCTTTTCCTTTGCTAGGGGTCTATATCCTTAAGATTACTGGGTCCTTTTATCCACCTCATACTTGAACCCTCTAATTTGAATTTTGAGTTCCTTGAGAGTAGAGACTGTCCCACTTTTCTATTTGTATGCCTAGTTCTTAGCACTTTGTTTAGTAAAGTACATTCTGAATAAATGATTTTTCTTCCATTCATTCCCCAGAGAGTATAGATCCAAGGCAGGGGAGTTTAAATTGGGATAGAATCATCAAACTTTGCCCCTATATTTTCATAGTATATATGCTTACCAGTGAAAGTGGTAGCTTCCAAAACATGTAGAGATTCTTTTTCCCCCAGCAACTGAGTAAGTGGAAACATGTCTGAAAACCAAAACTTGGACATTCATTGACATTATCCAGAATAAGCCAGGAAGCCTCAGATAATATGGAAGGGAGACTTTCTTCCCCTTTGTGCCAAGGAGGATTGCAAAGGGAATAAGTACATTTTGTATTAGGTTAAAAAATAAGTACCTTATAGAACAGTGAATAGATAAAATATTTTGAGTATTTATGAACCAACATAGAAATTGGAAGAGGATAGAGCTTCATGATAGATAATAACAAGGGAATGATGGTCTGAATTAATGTTCAGCAGAGTCCTATAAACTGGACAGGGAAAAGGAGCCGAATGAAAGGTAAGGTAGCCAGTAGACTTGCCTCTGTGATCTAAATGTTATTAATTCTGGCAAAGAAAGCTATAATAAGCTGAAGCACAACCAGAAGAGGTGAGTTAACTGAATAGATGACATTCATAGAAGACATTTGAAAGTGAGGAAATAGGCAAGATCCCAGAAGGAAGAAAGCAATGACCATGACTACCAAGGCCCAGCCAGATAGCATAAGAAAGCAGAAACAATCATGCATTTGTACAGTGCTTTTCTCCTTTGCACTCTGTCTTCCCATGTATTATCTCACTCAAAAAGTAAATGTGCTCAGCTCATTAAAATCATTAAATGCTCCAAAGATATGACTTTCAAATATAACAGTTACTGTTTTGTTAAATTATGTGTTTGTGTGTACATATGCGGACATATACTTCAAAAACAAACTATATACCAATTTCAGTTTCTTATTCAATCCTCTTTAATATCCTTTATAATGAGATGTTTGTAATTGTGGGAAAAGGAAACAAGCATTTATTAAGCACCAATTATGTGCCAAGCCCCTGCTGAGCACTTTACAGATATTATCCTATTTGATCCTTATGACAACCCTGAAAGGAAGTAGGTGTTGTTATTCCCATTTTACAGTTGGGGAAACTGAGGCAGAGTGGTGTTAAGTGACTTGCCTAAGGTCATGTAGCTAATAAGTGTCTGAGGCCAGATTTGAACTCAGATTAGTGCTCTACTCACTGCTTCACCTTGTTGTTGTTTAGTCATGTCCAACTCTTCATGACCCCATTTGGGGTTTTCTTGGCAAAGATACTGGAGTGGTTCACCATTTCCTTCTCCAGCTCATTTTACAGATGGGGTACTGAGGCAAACAGGTTAAGTGACTTGCCCAGGGCCTCGCAGCTAGTAAGTGTTTGAGGACTGATTTTAACTTAGGTCTTCCTGACTCCAGGCATGGCACCTCTATCCACTGTGACACCTACCTGCCTGTATTGATGATGATTAAGTTCACAATAAAAAAAAAATTAACTCGAAAAAGTGAAGTTGCTTCATGTTCAAATACGATTTGGATCAATATTTCTAAAATGAAATAAGGAATGTTGGTGGCTACACTAATGGTATCATGGTATCATTCTTCAAGTAACATCTATTTGTCTTTAAGGGGTTTTCTTAATGATTGAATCTTAGAATTAGAAGGTTCTAGACAGAACTCATCTGGTCCTATCTCAAATGAAATAATGGATCCTCTCTATAAATGACTTCAAATAACAATAATAACAGCAAAACACCTTCAATGATAAGGAACTCAGCAGCTACCTAGGCAGCGCAATCCAGTCTCTAGTAATAGTATTTATTTGAAAAATATTTTTTTTCCAGTAGAGCTGAAATCTATTCACTCCCTCCAAAACATGGTTCTAGGAGGCAGCATGTGGAACGTAAAAAAAGGACTGTGAGTCGGAAGTCTTCAGTTCAAATCCTGTTTCTTACAAGTGTTTCCATATCTTTAAATAGATATTAATTATATGTCCCACTTCACAGTTTTTGAGAATTCATGTTATGTATGTATGTATGTAAGTATGTTTGCATGCATGTATGTATATACAATTCTTTGTAACTATGAAGCACCACATAAAATGTGAACTGCTTCTCTTGCTGCTGCTACTGCTACTTTTGCCACCCTGGGCCAAGTAGAATAAATGCAATCCACATTACACATGACAGAGAGTTGAAGACTATTATGTTATCTCATATCTAAATTAAACATCTCCATTTCCTTTCACCAAAAAGGTATATTTAAAGTCAAATCCTCTTACCCCACATTCCACAGAAGAATTCAAATCCATTGGCTTTGTGTGCTTTTGTTATTTTGATAATTACGTGAAATAAATGGGCCATTTGGCCAGTGACCAGGAAATGTTTTTGTTACATGGCAATTTTCACTGTAATACTATTCGTTGTAATAGAATTTACTCTAATAAAGCAACTATAGTAAGCAAACAATATGTAGAAATAATGGATACATAACTTTAGAATTTATAAAGGCAATAATAAAAAATGAACGCCGTCTGCCTTTGCAGAATCAATGCTTTTTACCACTATTCACAGTGTCTCCCACTTGTTGAACGCATCATTGTCATCTTCCTCACACGCCACCTACAGAACTGCTTTTTGTCATCTGGACAAAGGACATTGTATTAGATTCTGTTAGCCTGGAAGCTGGTACAACACCAAGCTGAGAGCTCTGCTTCCAGAAGATTCATTCCCACCATTTCCTGCTCTGCTGTTCATCTCTCTCCTCTGTCTGCTTTTATATATGTGATGGGAGCCTGTTTTAAAAGGCTGGCACAAGTTACAATTAGCCTGTGATTAACCAAAGGTGTCGTCATGTAAATATAGTTTGGGATCTGCCCCGTAAGCCTTCAGAGGATTAATTAAGAGTTTGGTGTGGGTGTTGTTAAGGAAAACCCTGCCATGGAACTAGGGATTCACTGCATATCCAGAAAGCTATAAGATACAATCTTCCTCCTCCTCGTCACTTCCAATCATACAGATGAATAAACTGCTATAAAAGAAATACCAAAAATAAAACTAAAAACAATGGCTGAATCATTTTTTTTGAATCTCATGTATTCTGTGTTCAGGTAGCAAGAAATTTAATTCCAGTCGGACCAGTCTCCTGTGATTTTTTTTGCTTTCATTTAATATATTTTTTTAATGCTCAGAGGTATTATAATAGAAAAGCATGTATTTTTGCCCTGGTTTATACCCATCATCCTCACCATTACAACAAGACAAAAGCATTAAAGTAAAATTAATCATGTCAAAAGATTTTAGCAAAAACAAGTGAGACCATGCATAAAGCATCGCTTTGTCTAGTGTGAAGTCACGCTCTGATTAAAAACATATAATGAAAGTGAAAGTGATACATCATTTCCTTAGCAGTAGGGTTTTTGGAAGTGCTATGCAGTTCTCAACATAAAAATATTTGAAGATTCTGGTTTTTGAAACTTTATGATAATAGTTTTATCTGAATAACTAAATTCACCATTTTTACCATGTTTTAATTTCAGAATTAAATGTTATGGTTTTTTTTCAAAATGTCAGTGCTTTATGACTAAAAAGATATTGACAAAAGATTGGTGAGCAATAATTAAAGGATCCATTATGCATATCTTGACATCCCAGTGATGGAAGGAAGCAACTGCTCAGTATTTTCAGTAGAAACAGATTGTTTCACCAATGGCATTTTCTTTAAAGGGCTTTTCCTAGAAGTGGATGATGGTTAAGAAATGGTGTTGAAAAACTATTTAAGCATGTACTAGGGCCACTTGCACCTAGGTCTTTGATAGCATAGTTAGACCTTGAATATTTCATAACCCAAGCTACAAGGTTTGGCTTATTGCATATTGGATTCAACGTGTTGTTGTTCAGTTACTTCAATCATGTCTGACTCTTTGTGACCCCATTTGAGGTGTTCTTGGCAAAGATACTGGAGTGATTTGCCATTTCCTTCTCCGAGGAAATTGAAGCAAACAAGGTTAAGTGACTTTCCCAGGGTCATACAGCTAGTGTCTGATGGCTGGATTTGAACGCAGGCCTTTCTGATTCCAGGCCTGGTGCTCGATCCACTGTGCCACCTAGCTACCATTGGATTCAACTGAGAGTCACAAAATATGCATTCTAAACCTACCTCTGCTATGTGTCCGAAATTGCAAATTTGTTATAATCTATCATTAACATGACGAGTATAATTACATATAATTTCTATGTTGCCCTGTGAAGATAAATGAAATAATAGATATAAAGTACTTTTAGCTCTCCAGAAGTAAGGCAGTACATACGAATGTGTATATATATATGTGTGTACATGTGTGTCTGTAGTTGCCCAAATTTGTTCCACTATAGTAAAAGACATAATGAACTATCCATTTACTAATGATGGGAGGCTGAGGTATGATTGACCCCAAATGGTAAACCAGTGTAACTGTCTTTAGATTTTATTTTTATTCTTAAATTGGAATAGAGATGCAGTTGAAGTTCTGGGAATTTACTTCAGTAAAGCCACGCGGACACAGGAGGGACCCAATGGCTAGTCTCTCCATTCGGTCTCTCCCCTCCTGCTCCATGCCATCCTATAGCCCACCCCAGTAGCTGACCACTCATCCCTTCTTCAAGTTCTTCCCCATCTCAAACCTTTCTTGAGTAGGAGAAAGGGCTATTTGCTTGGATTTCAAAGAGCTTTTCTAAACTCAAATTAAATAGAGGGGATTGAAACATCAACAAGGTTGTCCTGGTGGTGGATTATGTCATGCCAATAATCTTAAAAACATGGACGGCCAGCATCAAATTGAAAATCAGATAATCTGCCTACAGATAATTCAGAGTCCATGCCACCCATAAACAAAGATGACATCACTAGCACACTCTCAGTGGGGCATGCACTTTTAAGGATATTTTTTCAAACATTTACAAGTATATTCATTCATGCCAACTTGCTTGTCTTGTTTATGACAAATGAACCATTTTAGTGTGACAGACTGGTCAGAGTGAAGGCTGCAATGGAATGCTATAAAGCTAAGGAGTACCAATTAGTGTAGTCAAACACTGGCATAGTAGAAGCCCTGGGTTTTCAATTAAGGGCATGGGTTTGCATCCTGGATCCACTAATACCTGGCTACTTAACTTAAGGCAAATTAGTTTAATCTCTCTGGATCTCAGTATCCTTATCTACAAAATGAGCAGGCTAGACTATCTCCTTTGGACTAAGTCCTTTCTAACTCTAGTAGTTTATGAATCTGTGACCATCTTTCATGATTTCCATATCATTAGAAACATGACAAATGGCAAATCTTATCATTAGTATGTAACTGGGGCTGGCAAGTATATACATGCATGCACTATGTGCTCACCTAAGGCAATCTTCATGTGGTAGACATTGCAGAATCTGTTTCCAGAAAGGCATGATGACATATAATAAAAAGTCCTGGCTCCCCAATTTGGATTATGCACAGATATTCTGTAATTAGTTCCAGTCTGCTAACCACTTGGTGAAGAAAAAGATTGTTGATTGTCTGTGGAGCTAGTACTGGGGTTCATTCAAAAGTCAGCAATGAGCCAAAGTGAGTCTCCTCCTTTTGGCTCTTTCCTGCCTGGCTGTGATCGAGTGTGGAAACTTGGACCACTGTAAACTTCTGAGTGAAGAAAGAGGTCTTAGGCCTTTTTATCTCCCAACTAGGGCCACCGACATTCAGATTGTGATCATATGACGCTGCTGTTTTTATCTCTCTCATATAGATTCTTTTTGCTTTTAAATGAAGGAGTGGGGCAGATAGCTATGGCTTTGTGAGCTTCCGAAGGTCAGAAAGGTGAGTAGCCAGAGGTCTAGGAACTGGGGTTCATCTTATAGATTTTGTAGATTAGTGGATGTGTAGTGGATTTTGTAGCTAGCAAGCCTAGAAACAAGACTTGGAAGAATAACTTGAGGGACCCTGTATAGTGGTGGCTGAGATAGGGACTCATTCAGAGGTTACATCACATTTAGAAGTGGACTGAGTGGGACAAATGTTCAAGAGTAGCCCTTGCAAAGTTTGAGCCCACTCTCCCTAGGGACCAAGATAGCATAGAAAATATTTGCCTCTAAGTCTTGGGTAGGGGAATATTTATACTTTGCAGCAAATACCCCTTTGTAAAAGCTAACTGATGTTAGGTTAAATGGACCTGGGTCAGTAATTGCTGGTGGTTAACAGTGAAAAGAACGCACCAGAATGATGGCTCCAGCAACTAGCATTAGAGAAAGATACACTCTAACCCTTGAGGTCCATAGCATCCCGAGGAAGAGAAGCTACTGGCCTTGCTCTGGAAGAATGAGTCCAAAGTCTCATTCTATGTAGGAAATGACGTTTGCAGCAGCTGAAATGACTATGCACCTGCCACCAAGTTCTCAAAGGATTATGAAAGCCTTTACCATTTCTGGGATATCAGTGGACTCTTTTCAGAAAGAACAATAAATTCAAAAAGGTATAGACTAGAGATAAAAGTGGGCTGGCCAAATAAACCTAGTTATGTTTTATAGACTTCCTACTTACTTGAAATGCAGTATTTTAAAAGACCACCACATACATTTTGGAAAAAAAATCTATGAAGAATCCACTAATGCACCGGTGCATGAATGTGCAGTAGCATGTATTTCAAGATATATAGCAATGTGCAACCATGTATCTCAAATTAGAATTGAGCTCATTGAAGGTAAAATTAGATGGTAGCATATTAAAAAAGAAATCCAAATTCAATGTTCTCTCTCTCTCTTTCTCTCTCTCTCTCTCTCTCTCTCTCTCTCTCTCTCTTTCTCTCTCCCCCTCTCCTCCTCCTTCTTCTTTGTCTCTTTTTTGTCTATGGGCCACAAAACAATTACTCTGCAAGCCAAACCAACAGAGTCTAACCTAAGCAAAGAGGCCTGATGCAGTGCTACTATGCTAAATCTTTTTATTGTTTGCATAGCATTTTAATCCAGACACTCAAAATAGAGGACATCTTTTCCCTCCATCCCCAATTCTGAGAACATGTCTGACTATTTTTCGGATATCTTCAGAATTTTACTTTTGTGGATTTAAAGGCCTTTCTGGGTTGTCTGTCAAAAATAATAACATCTATAGGTACTCTTTACTACCCCTGTGAATCCAATTAAATTCAATTCAAATAATTTATCTTAGGGAAAGGAATGGTGTAAAGAAAATCTCCAAGCCTCTATAAATTCATTTGTTTACAATTCCAACCATTACCAAATTATCCCAACAGCTGCTAACAAGTAACAGCAGTTGACTAATTTGAGTTTCAACAGCTCACCCTTTCCTGACCTGTGCTCTGTTGGAAATACTAATAAAGAAAATAGCCAAAAGAAGGGAGGCCGAATGATCAAAAAGAAAAATCGGTCAGTATCATTTAAACTGGATTATTAGCCTTTGAATAACCAACACTTATGATGGCCACACGCAACCTACTGCACTGCACACTGGTGAGTCCTACGACGTAAAGGTCACAGTACAAGGTCAAGTATAATGACTCTAATTCTCCTTTATGCCCCATTCTTCTCTCGCTTCTTGTTTTATTCACTAGTGAGAAGAAACCCCTAACAATGCTATTTTTAAAATTCTTTTTGGTATCTTTCTTGGGCACTTACATAGTTTGTAGTATTGCTATCTTCATATATATGTGTGTATATGTGTGTATATATGTCTATTTATGTGTATGTATGTATCTTCTCTGCCAGAATATAAACTCCTCAAAGGCAAGCATCATGACTTGCTTATCCTGATATTTTCTGCAGTTCTTAGCACCACATTTTCCAAACACAAAACTTCAACATTTACTGAGTTTCTATGCTACCTTAAAGCTTAAATTTTCATGTTGCTAAGTTTTCACATTATACCAATGATGTCAAAATGAAATAGAAATGCATCCCTGCAGGGTACATACAAATGACACCACAAATGAACATTATCTGTGTTGTATTTTACTTTTATTTATTTTTTTAAATATCTCCCACTTACATTTTAATCTTGTTCTTTCCCCACTTGGGAGTTTAGTTACCCCAAGTTTGAGATCTTTCCATTATATTATAGTAAAAGAGACCAGACTTCTGATTTTCAGTGGTACAGAGAACTTCTAGATGAAGAAACTCCACTTACCAATCAAAGTTAGCACTTTCTCTGAGATTTATACCCTTAGAGAATTGCCTAGAGTATTAAGGGCTTAAGTACCTTGCCCAAGGTGTCAGAGATGGGGTTTGAACCCAGGTTTTCCCAATTCCAAGACTGGTGCTTTATCCACTATGTCACACTGCCTCTCTTTATAAGGATGTCATACCTTAATATTTCGGACAATATTTGATTCATCAATACTATATCCACAAGAATACATCTGATTAGCATTGCCTTCTTTGTGTCTCTCCTTAAAATAATGAACAGAACTCTAGAAAAAGACTTACATTCTCTGACAGAGATAAAGCATGTTAGAACAGACCAGATAGTTTATGAGATGTGAAAAAAGTCTCTCTTGCACACCTCTGCCATCCTCTCAACCCCCACTAAAAAAAAAAAAAGAAAAAGAAAAAAGAAAAAAAAGGAGGCACTAGGCACTTGAACTAGAGGGGAGAAGAAAGCTTAAAATCAGGAGTGAGAAAGAAAAATAAAGGCACTGTTTTTGACTTCTCAAAAAGCCAGATTTAGGGGTTTTTTTGGCTAGGCAAAGGGATCAAGTGACTTGCCCAGGGTCACACAGCTAGTAAGTGCTGTGTGTCTGAGGCTGCATTCAAACTCAGGTCCTCCCAAATCCAGGGCCAGTGCTCTATGCACTGTGACACCTCACTGCCTCAAGATTTAGGATTGTTAAGAGTATCAGAGAATATTGGAGCTGAAGGGCACCTTAGGGGTCATCTAGTTCTGCCCCCTCATTTTACGGGTGAGGAAAATGAGACCAACTGACTGACTAGCCTAACTATAGACAAAGTAAGTAGAGCCAGAATTCAAACCCAGGTCCTGTGACTCAAAAATCCCCTACTCTTTCCATAATACCACGTTGCCTATCTTTCAGGGCAATCATTTCCTTTTGCTGCTAAAAAGAAAACTAAGGCCAAGAAGGAAAATATATTTGGAATATGAGACTTTGCTTAGAGTATAGGGCAGCAATTGCCCTATTGAGGACAGCAATTGTTTTTTAGGGATTTTTGGTCTTTGCATCCCCAGTGCCTAGCATGGTGCCTTGCATATAGTAGATGACTAATAAATATTTACTGAATAAAATTGAATTAATAGCACCACTGGAATTCTTAATGATGTGAAAGGTAAACTTGAGAAATTAGCATGAGGGAACAAAAATACACATCCAACATTTTGAAAAAAAGTGTACATTATAAAGATAAACATCTTGTATTCTTATTTCCTATTCTGCTCACAGAAGTAGGAAAACTAACACTTGAGAAATATTTCCCCTTCCCTCTAGAAAGAGGAGACAGCGTATTTTCCTCACTCTTGTAAAGGACATAGAGGACAAGAGAATAAGAATGGAGTAGAAAGAATCCAATCCCTAGCACAGTCTATGATCTCTTACTATAGGCCATGCCAGAGTACAGTTTGTCTATGTCCCATGTGGGCAGCATGAATACATTGCAAGGATTCATTCCCAAGTTACTCGGTAGCCCCAGTAATTTTGAGTTTTGAAATCATGGTGCTGATCTCTGACTATCCCTCTAAGGTTGAGTATAATTGCACCATGGCCTATTTTACTGGAATGAGTAGAAAGCATGTTGTACCCTAGTCATATCAGTACTCATATCTCCTGTTCTGCTTTCTAATAATTTGGGGGTGACATGGGAAACAGTATGCAAAAACAAAACAAAACAAAACAAAACAGTTTAATTGAAAAGAATGAAAGAACATTGCAAATTCTCTCTTATAGGTGTTAGCAGACAAGGAGACCACAATGCCTGGTTTATTATTAATACTGAGTACTCTGTAGTTGCAAATGGGATTTTATAGTAATTTTTACTCATTATTCCTCAATGTCATTCTGATAGAGTTTGGCAAGAGAAACTAGCACCGTGGACCTCTATTCTATATTGCAAAGTTTAATGATTTTGTCCAAGGTCATGTGGTGAAGGTGTAGTAGGGCCAGAAAGAAAAGTTTCTGATTATGTTGCTAGGTATACTAGGCAATTGGGGGGTGAGGAATGGGAGGGTGGAATACCTTAGCTGGTTATTTTGTAGAGACCAAAGAACTAGATGACTGACTAAAGCTTTACTTGCATTCCAAAAGCCCATCCCCAGTAACAGCTCCATTTAATTAATTTTGCTACAATGACAATAGCTAACATGTATATAGTACATTGAGGATCTCAAAATTCTTACAAGTGCATTGTCACATTCGATCTTCATCACAGTCCTGTGAGATATGTACTGCCCATAATATTATCCTTTTTCAGAAGAGTAAGCCAAGAGAGTTAAGGGATTTATTTGTCCAGGATCTCAAAAGTAGTAATATCTAAGGCAAGATTCACATCCAGGTCTCTCTTGATCCCAAGTCCAACATTCTTGCCATCATACCACACTTCCCTGGGTTTAATGATGCTTCTAAAACATAAAAAGCATGCAGTCTTTGTCACCCTTATACTCAAAAAAATCATCCAATATTCTTCCAATTGGATCATTGGGCGCATCTCTCCTAATTCAGTCTAATCGTTATAATGATGATAATCGCTGACATATCACACTTTAAAGTTTTCAAAGCACTTATTTGATGTGTGTGTATGTACGTATGTGTATGACTACTCAAAGTGGCCTGTGCCATTTCTCCGATGAATCAAATACCATATATACACAGTATTCACATTTTGAAAGGCTTTGAAAGGCAACATTACCAGAAGCTGAGGCAGAGACTGAGGGTTACTTCATACCCAACAGGTTATTTTCTCACTCAACCTCCAAGGTCCCAGTTGGCCTGGGGCCCAGTTTCATTGCTCAGCTAGTATATGCCTGAGCAGAGCCAAGTGCACAGGTCTGTCTCCCTGCATTCACTACTACCCGAAACGCCCTTTCAAAGGACTCCCTGACCCCTCTCAGACTTGGGTAAATCTCACCGTGGCTTTGGCATTCCAGTACAGTTACAGTGAGCACGAGCTCTTCAATTGCTAATACTCCTTCTGAATCCAGGATACAACTTAAAGAATGCTTTCGTTCATTCTTCAGTCAGTTCTGTATGGCCCAAAGTGAAACAGATTTGGCAGTTACCTGGTTAATTTAATTAGTAAAGATAGTCGGATCAAATAAACTGATTTCCACAATACTCCCTTGCCCCCCAAGTGATGCCCCTTCCAATTTGCAGTGTGAATTAGCCAGACTGGCTTTCTAATCAAGCAAATATAATAAGGTCCCTAATGACCTTCCCCTTTGGACTTTAAATACCACTATGGCTATAATTGTCCGATGCACTTATAATGTATTATTGTGGATTATGGTGTTTGTCTCATCTTGAATAGGTTATATACTTTTCTTACCCTTCCTCTTGACTAGAAACTCTATAAAGGCAGAGACATTGTCATATCTAAACTTTATTTTTCCTAACACCTAGGAGAATGCTCTTCCTGTAGAAGATGTTTGTTAAGTGTTTGTTGAAGGGGAAAACAAATGACTATGAAATCTCTGAACTGAGCTAGTCTGGTCCTTGGATGATAGGCATAAATCCCATCACCAGGTTTTTACTCGAAGCCTTTCCCACTTTGTAGAGCCTGCCCAAGGTTGAGCTCTGCCAGTGTATCTTCAAGAAGCCAGGAAACACTTCTAAATCACAATGAGGCACTGGAGGAGGGTTTTAGTGGAGTCAAAGTAAATATATCCTTATTAAATCTGGGAACAATTAAAACAGCTGGCTTTAAGAAAGGGCAGATAGGACCTCACCTAGTGCAGACGGGCATACAGTTGGACTTAGGCCAGGAACACCTGGGAAATGAGTTGAATTGAATCCCTGTCTCTTGGTCACTCATCCACTACTTCTATTTTTCCTTGTCTCTTTCTTTGTCTTTCTTGCTTGCTATCTCCAGGTCTGCTTACTTCTCTCTCTTGATCAAGAATCAGGAAAAAAAAAGACTCATTTTCTTTATATTCCTGAAAATTCGTTAAAAAATATGGATTTGCCATGAATTTAGTTGTTCAAGCTGTGATTAACAATACTATAACTAGAATAAAGATAATGCTAAGATTTCTCTAAATTGTAGTTCTTTGTTTCTTGTCCTTAATCTTGCTGCTGTTACACCACATCATCTACCCCTTCCATAGCATATGGGTACCCAGGGAGTCTTCTCACTGCAGTTCTTGGCCGATGCTACTATCAGCTTCACTGGGGTAGTAAACCAGCTCAGAAATGTATTATTTCAAGCACCACACAATAATAGTCTTTGCTCCACTCCTATTCTTAGGACAAATTCCTTTCCAATTTATATTTCCTTAAAATATTTTTGGAAAGTAGACAAGAAACTCTCTCTCTCTGCATATATATATATATATATGTATATATGCATGTATGTATGCATGTATATATATATATATATTTACAAGTCATCTTACTCATTAAAAAATGCATAAGAAAATCTAACTTTCACCAGTTGTCCAGTTCTAAAAGTATGGCTTTGATTTATGGATCAAAATTCCTCATTTATTATTTTATCTATATAGCTCTGGGCAATTTTGACAGTTAAAATTTAGTTTTATTGACCAATGCTGCCACTTTACCCACAAGGGGACTAGTGCACACAGCCTGCTGCACTCAAGAAACGATGATTTTGATTCCATGACTGAATCAGATCGGGAATTGTAACCAATATAACAATAAGTTCCAAATCTCAATGCCCAAGGCAAAAGGCTTGCTGCAAAACACAATCACCATTTAAGGAAAGGGCGGGGGAAATCTTGGGTAAAGTTTGTAAGCACAATTCATTGTAGTTGGGAGGTGCCTGGGATATGATATTTGTCCACCTAAGCTGTAGGGAAATACCACTGATGAATAGAATCTACAGATTATAACTGAAAGAGAAAAAGCAAAGTTAAACACAAACTGATGGAAGCTTAGAGACCACAGGTTAGATGGATTGTTTTGATTTGGGAAATTTCACAGAGAAAGACTTCCTAAAATAATTAAATGATTTTATTCTTTGGGGATTGTAAAATGCCTTAAAAGTTTTCTTTGAACAAAAACTCAAGCCAGTGATTTTTGGCCAGATTTAATTTAGGCCTATTCTATGATCAAATTGGCAACCTCAGGAATCTTAATTTATTCTCTTACTGAGAAGTCCCCTGTGATACATAAACACATCTCTTAAGGATAACAAATCAATAAAATGTCTAATTTGATTAACCATGTTTTCAAATTCATCAAGACAAAGCTAACCCAAAACAAATAAATGGATAAATAAATGAATCAACAAAACCACTCACTTGTCAGTATTTTCCATGTCTTCTTTTCATCGTCATAGTACTGAACCAAGTTACTGGGAAGCCGGTCCGGTCCAGGAGGCAATCCTCCAACCAATAGCAGCATTTTCTTGTTGGAGCGAATTCTTCACCCAAAACAAGAGAGGAGATGAATAACCACATTATCATAGAATATTTTTAGTGGCAACAAAATCATAACCATCAAAAGAATGTTCCTTGCTTGCAGAATTCTATTTCATTTTTTCCTGTTTCTTTCCCCAATCATGTCTCAACAATTTTTTGAACCAAGCAGAAAAATGATCAGAAAAGCTGCATATCCCTCTACTCATGGAATAATAAGCCTCCTTTATGCAATTTGTTAGAGGTTCATTCTAGAATGACCTTTTTCTTATATTATCCCTTTAAATCATCACTCTTTACAGCTGAATACACATGAAATGCTCTGGAGTTGTACTAAGGTTAAGCATTAAAGTTGCATGTCAAAAATCGTATTAGTCAAAATCATTATTATAAGCCATTCTACACTCAAAGAACCTTGAAAAAATTAAGGTTATGCAGAGAGTTTGTGAGCCAACTCTTTAATCACACATTGAACTTAAAATACTAGTTGAGAACAATTAGTAGCATCAGCTAATGGTTCTGGGTTAAACACTTTTAACATGTAGTTGGTTTGTTTGTTTAATTTAGCCCAGACTCCCGCCTTCCTTCCTCTCTCCCCACTTTCCATCCTGTTCCCCAGCCCACACCACCCCCTTCTCTTCTTGCTCTCCCCCTGTGCACCACTGGCTATATAGCAACACCAATTGGTAAAAATGAGACTGTGATGTTGTTGTGAGCCTCCCCAGAGTGGAGCCCTGCCAATGCTTGCCACGGATCCGGCGGCATGAACCTGCTCAGCTGTGCAAAGTCACTCTAATTCCCTCCCTCTGTTTTTCTACCTTCTCCCCCAGGGGGCAACCACTGAAAGGAGTGACTACCCACCCATCAAGAGCTGGCAATTCGCTGCTATTAACCGTGACTGTGATTCCCAATCTGCCTGGCAGTTCCTAAGAACAGGACTGCAATGTCTCATATGCAGTAAAAGCTATAATATGCACCCTGGCCTCCACCACTATACCTGATGGATGTACATTCCTTTGTAACATTAATGGATTTAGCACACTTGCAATTGAAGAAGGGAGGGTAGGCTCAGACCCCCACAAGGGTCCTGCTGATTTAACAGTCACTTTACATATAATTGAACTTTTCAGTTCCACTAAAGCCTAAAAGTGATCAAATCTAAGGGGAGAGAACCATGAAAAAAAAGATTCACTCATAAGTATGATGGTGATCCTACACTCAGTTCAGCATCTTCATTTCTATTTTCCAGCCCTGTTTTGCCATTTCAAGGACATTTGGTAGAATATGCCCCTACTAGATAGCCACCATTTGTTGGTTAAGAACTTAACATTTGGGAAGCCAACTTAACACAGTTAATGAAAATTCCCTGGGAAGGAAGGAAGGAAGCAAGACTCCTTTAATGAGGCTTTGGTGTCATTGAAGGCAGCATGCACTCCTCAGCAGGAAAAAAAAATCTCCCTGTAGAATCTGTATGGATAGTGATGCATCTCCAGAGAAGTAGCTTTACCATTCATGTACAGACATTGTCCTCTTTCTAAAACAGGCTAATGCTCAAGAAGGCTACACTGGCTCTCCAGTGGACTGTGTTGAGGTTAGTATTGACACCTAATTGATGAATTTGGGCAAAAGAATCTTCCAGGAATCCTTTATAAAAATTTGAGTAATGAGTTTTCAACTGTTTTAGTTTTAGTTTTAGTTTAGTTTAGTTTTAGTTTTAGTTTTAGTTTTAGTTTTAGACTGGGACCAATCCAAAGGGCATTTATAAATTGCCTACTATGTGCAAGACATCACCCGTGGCACTGGGGATCAAAGGCAATAAGAACAACCAAATGGTCTTTGCTCTAATACTGTATGTTCCAACAATGCCATGGCAATGGAAGAGAGGTACTTAGGAAGAGTGCACTTGGGTGATGATCCATACCCTAGTAGGAAGTCTAGGGAGGTCTTATGACACGCATTAATGAATCATCATCTCTTTGCAACACTTTTATTAGGGGCTCATGGCCTACAAGAATTTTCTGGATGGCAACAGATTTGATACCAAATATTGTGCATAGTTTTGGTCATGCTAGCTAGTTATGTATACAGAGGGCCATGGTCATATCTACTAGTTCTCTGGGATTGCTTTCAACTGCACCATTGTATAGAGAGATCAGGTCAACTGAATATTACAGTTTGACCCAGTTTTGTAAATGTCACTGACTTTCAGATAGGCATAGCCAGAGCTGAGAGTAAACACAATATCTACTCATTATACTTGGAGGAAAGTCATACATGCGAACATATTCAAAGCAATAACAGTATTACTCAGTCACTGATATATAAATGTAACATATATAATATATTGAAGATATTATATGATATATTCAATACTTCATATGTATATGTATGTATGTATATATCTGTATGTGTGTCATGGATCATGGATCCAGAGTTGGAAGAGATTTCCAAGATTTTAAAATCATACAATCCATTGCCTTCATTTTACATAAGAGAGAACTAAGGCCTGTAGAGAGGGAATGACTTACTCAAGGACCCCCAGCTAGTAGGCTGCAGAAGTCTGAATAAAATTTAAATGATATGATTCCAAGTTCAGTGCTCTTTCTGCTATACCATGATTTCATTGAGAGGTATCACTGTATAATAGATAAAAGGCCAGTCTGAGAACCAGGAAGATCTACCTTCCTAAAGTAAAAATGAGCCACCAATCTGCACTGGTGGAATGAGTTTTCACACCAGGCATTCTCCACATGGATGAAGTCACAGGTTTCATTCTGCCTCCCCTTCCCCCCCCAAAAAAGTGGTTCATTACTTACAGGAACTGTCATTTTATTGATAAGAGTATTCACTTCATCTGTCACTTGGCCTATGCCAAAAGCCTTTCCAGTCAGGCAGGATCTGCCCAGGATTTTACTCTGCCAGCATAGTCGTAGAGAATCCAAGGTTACCCCCATACCCCAATAAAGCATCAGGGAGCAAATGAGTATAGGCCATAGCTTATATTCTTGAAAGACACTATATGGGTAATATGGGAAGGGAGACTCATGGTTTTCAGATATAGAAAAATGAATAAAGCAATTACAAGGCCCACTTCCCCTATACCACAACCTATATTTTTTCCAACCATAACCTCAAAGAATTTGAAGTTGATATAATGCTAGAATAGTCAGGACGCCAGATGACAGAATCCAAAACCAAAAAGGGGATGGTGGGCTAGAACACTAGGTTAAATCTAACATGATGGACTTCAGTAGGAATAAAGTAAAGTCTTACATTTAGGTTCAAAATCAATTTAATAATTAGGCACCTATTACGTATAAATAAGTTATTACATTAGATACTTTCCTGATTTTATGTATATCCCTGTATTTAGGTATTATTCAATAGCAATATTACACAGTCTAGTGGAAAGACCATTAGATCAGTTAGGTCACTTGAGTTATATAACCAATTTTGTCCTAACTACATTACTTCTGGTGCTAAGATCCCTGTACTAGAGTCTTCTCATCTGCATAATGGGGATAATATGCCTGTCCCCAGTCTACCTCATAAGGATATTGTGAGAATAACCAATCAATCAAGAGATAGCATATGGGAAAAGTAGTTCTGAAATGAAAGGAAAACATAGATAGATTAAAAAAAAAGATTGTAGGGGCATGGTTAGATAGCCCTTTGCTGAAGGAGTTCTGACAGCGTTAGCATTTTGCAAGCTCAGTATTAATCAACAGTGTGAAATGGAAATTTTTTTTTAAAAAGTTAATGTGGCATCTTGGCCTACAAAAAGAGGAGATTAGCTTAAGGAATTGACAGTCCCTCTGTATTATGTACTAAAAATCAGAACATATCTGGAATATTATATTCCATTCTGTGTGGCATCATTTAAGGACATTGATAATCTGGACAATGTACATTTTGAGTCCATAAATGAGTGAATGAATGCATGTTTGAATAAATGAATGAATGAAAAAACATTTGTTGCATGTTTGGGAGAAACAAAAAATCAAAATAAACTTTGCTCTCAAGGAACTCACTTTCTATTTGGGAAAGATAACATATAGAAGACAGTACAATCACAAGATGGATGAAAAGACCCAGTGCTTCCCAGGGTGCTAAACAATAGAAGAAAAGATCACAAGAGACACGATACCTATCTTCAGATACTAGAAAGGTTGTCTTGTGGAAGAGGGATTAGATTTATTTTGTTTAGTGTCAGAAGTTAAAGCCAGGAGCAGTGGATAGAAGCTACAGAGAGGCAGATTGTATCAAGAAAAACTTCTGAACAATTTTAACTATTTAGGAGTAGGATAAGCCGCCATAAAAAGTGGTGGTTTCCACTTCCTCAGAGGTCTCCAAACACTTGTCAAGTGTATAAGAGCAGATATTCCTTAAGAGTTTGCTTTGGCCTAGATGGCTGCTGAGGTCCCTTAAAGCCCTAAAAAGTCTGCAATTTTGAGATCATTTATAAGGATTAGGGGAAAGGATCTAGTCCTTGTGTCCATTTGATCCTTGGCCTCTCTGCTGAAACAGCCAACTATTGCCGTCCGTCCTCTAAGAACTGGACTGAGACCACCATATCACTTCACATAAGTCACTGAACAGCTGGCAAACGGTAGCAACTCCTAGTCGCTGCCAACAAGGACAGGATTCAAACAGATAAGACAGCAATGAAAGACTTCGCATTTCCCCCACCAATCAATCCCCTGAACCGTCCTGGCTTCCGCAGCGAGCCCTGTGATGAGGAAAGGGCACACCAGACTTACACAACATGTGTGTCAAAGGAATCGTTTTTTCCTTTTGTTGAGGATGATTGCATTATCTAACAAGTGGTCGTGTAAAGTGAAGCTCCAAGTCTGTTATCATGGTTATCCCTACTGAAAAATAAGTTGTTAACTCCGAGTCTTTTGTATTGCTGTCTTATCGCTTACTCAGGTAAGTATTTGACTTGATTTTCATGGATTAGTTTTTTAAATGGTAAAACTGAAATTTTCTCATATATCAACAACTTTCACGTTTAACTCTAAATTCACAATAAAATTTTATCTTTTGGGAAAAAAATATACTTGAAATCACACAGTAACAAAGAGTAAAATGCAAAGCTAGACTTAACACAGGGTTTCTCAACTTGGAATCTTGTGAATTTGAACTTGTTTGTAAAAAAATATTTCTATAGTGATTTTAATATGATTGGTTTCCTTTGTAATCTTATTTAACTTAATTTATGACATTGAAAACATTATTCTGAGAAGGGAGCTATAGGCTTCACCAGATTGCAAAAGGGGGCCATGACACAAAATGTTAACAACCCTTGATTTAACACAACTCAATTTCTAACATCTTACTGTTTACCCAGGGCTTCCTCACATTTAAATATCATTTCTACACTATAAAGCTCAGAAAAGATAGCAAGGTTAAAAAGAGGAAACTGCTGTACTTTCCAAATTCTCAAAGACTTACTGACATGAATTTAATATGTTAAATTAAAAGGATATCTCCCCACACATCTCATTATATCCAATATATGAAGTTATCTGATCTGAGGCATTTATTATTTTTGTCAATTCTAAAGAAAAACAAACACAAAAACTCTTTGCCTTTTGAGCTTTCTTCTAACAGAGATATGTACATTCAGATAGTAAATTTAAGTCCATGAGCTCACTAGAAAGGAATGTAAGTGATTCTCTGATCTTTGAGATAAATATTGGTTCTAATGGATGGTATTCAACAGTTCTTATTGTTAGGAATACCTTAAGAAAAACAAATTACTTTTTGTAATTTAATATGAATATGATATAGGCTCCTCATATACATTATTTTAAGTTATTCCTTAGAAGTTATGTGTGTGAATAATCCCTGTAAAAAGGATCCCATTAGTTTGACGATGTGCAACTACAATAATGACAATTGCAGTAATGACAGATCATAATAATTATGTATTAGATACTGAATCCCTGATTGTCATGATGTTTACTTGGAGAATATGCTTTTGTTTGAAAGCCCCATGAAAAGAGTCATGTGTAAATTAAGAAGGCAGATTTCAAGAATTCTCACTTTCAATTGATTTGCTATACAAAAATATGTTTACACATATGGAAATTGAGGTCTAGCACATACAGTAGTTTGTGTATGGATGGCAAGTAGGTCAGGGGTGTTAAGGTTTTTTTTGCGTGGAACTCTTTTTTTTTTTTAACCTCTGTGGCCAGTTTGGTGAAATCTACGAACAAATCAACCCTTTCTCAGCCAAATCCAATGCTCTTTCCACTGTATCCTTTGGGTGACTTTGATTTAACTTCCTTTACTTTTTTTTCATAAAAAGGTGATAGAATTAGAAGGTATCTTTTGTTCCATCTTAGTTACATTCTCTCTCTCTCTTTTTTTAATGTATGCTTTGGTTCAGAGGATGAAAGACTGATGAACCAAAAGCTCTGAGCATGAACAAATTCTTTACCACATTTGCCTTTTAAGCACAACAAAAAAAAAACTTTATTTATCTAGATTTTTACTAGGGCAGAAAGTGATCATCGGGAAAAGGCCAGGGTGAAGTTAATCATTGGATAATGTGTGAAAAATATTTCAAGAGGAATATTTAACCACCCAACCCCTTAAGAAACCAAGCTGGTTTTAAGCCCTTTAGTAGCACCCATTTGCATAGAAACAACTGATTCACAAATTATAACCATTTTATATATTCATTAAAGCAAATGTTATATTATGTATTTAGAATCGTGGACTCAGATTTGGAAGGAAATAGAAGACTTTCAGTCTGAACTCCTACCTGCGATTGAAGAACCAGTTGTTTCAGTCATTAGTCCCTACTCACTTATTACTATTACTTTGTATATATTTTGTGTTTATCTGTGTTCCTTCCTCCCCCAATAGAATGTAAGTTCCTTGAGGATAACAATTGTTTCTTTTTCTCTTTTTTGTATTTGTATTCCCAATCACAGCACAATTTCTAGCATGTTGAAGGGTCTTAAATGAATGCTTGCTGAATGAATGAATGAGTGAATGAATGAATGAATGAATGACAACTCCATCCTGATTCTCAAATCACTGTAGTTATCCATTACTAGAGACACAATCTCTACCTTCAATTGGTCTAGGATCAATCTGGCCTGGCAATTAAAATAATGTGCCAATTCTTGTCCGGCTCTAGAACCAATCTGGCCTGAGACATGAGGAAAATATAAGAACTCATATATTTCAGTAAGTTACTCCATGGTCTATTTCATTTTGCTCAAGGACCTCTAGTATTAGGGTTCTGCCTCATTGCTTCTGGTCTTCCTGGGGAATATAATTCTGCTAAACCCCATAGTCCTTGTATATGTTGCCAACCTCACTCAATGCCTTATCCATGTTGGAACATCTATTTGTTGTCTATCATAAACTTCCCCGATGTCTGTCTGCCTGGATTTCCTTGTATTGCTTGCTGCTAAAACATGCCTTCATTGAATTTAATTCCACTTAACAAATACTTATTAAGCATCTGTTATGTATAAGACACCAGACGAGGTACTGGAGATATAAAGGAAAAAAAGAAAAAAGTCTTCATCCTAAGGGAGTTGGCATTCTACTGGGATCACTTGCCCTATGCTGTAGGTTTTCTTGATTTGGATATGCCTGCTATTGACTAATCTTGCCATATACAGAACCCACAACTTGAATATACCCAATGTAGAAATTATTTTTATAACATTTCTGTCAGATATTCATCCATTGTCTACTCAAAAACTTGCACTGATAGTTTTAATCTTAAATGTTTTCTCTTTCTCTCTCTCTCTCTGTCTGTCTGTTTCTCTGTCTCTGTCTCTCTAGCACTGGTCCTGGAGTTAGGAAGACCTGAGTTCAAATGTGACCTCAGACACTTAGTAGCTGTGGGACCCTGAGCAATTCACTTAACCTCTGTTTGCTTCAGTTTCCTCAACTGTAATATGGGAATAATAAAAGCACCTTGCAGGGTTGCTGTGAGGGTCAAAAGGAGACAATATTTGTGAAGCACTTAGCACAGTGCTTGAAACATGATAGATGCTTAATAAATACTAATTCTCATCTTCTCTTCCTCCTACCTACTTGTCTGTTAACAAAGTTTCATGTTGATCAAAAGTCTGCTTGACTTTATCTTATTCTTCCTCTTATTAATCCTAGTTCTGCCTTTTTTTTTTTAAGGCAGTTGGGGGTAAGTGACTTTCCCAGGGTCACACAGGGTCAAGTGTTTGGTCTGAGGCCGGATTTGAACTTAGGTCCTCCTGACTTCAGGGCCGGTGCTCTATCAACTGTGCCACCTAGCTGTCCCATAGTTCTGCCTTTTGCAGGAAAATAGGACAGGACAATATTTCAAATATTTAAAGTCAGCTATCATGTCTCTCTTGGTCTTCTCAAAGCTGAACATGCCCAGTTTTTTCAGCTGTGCTTCAAGGAATAAGATTTCAAATCCATTCACCATAGTAGTTGTCTTCTGTCGATATCGCTTTTAAAATGTGGTTCTCAAAACTGAATATAATACTTCCAATGGGATCTTACTAGCAATAGAGCACAGTGGGATCATCTCTTCCTATGATCTGGATGCCAGACTTCTATTAAGGCAATCCAAGATCATGGCAGTGCTCTTGTTAACTAAGTTGTGCTTCTGGTTTATATTAAACTTTTGATCAGTTAAAACTCTGTGGTCTTTTTGACCTAAACTGATGTCAATCAGGTTCTGCTCCTACCCTACCCCTACCCCTATCTCATACTTGCATAATCGTTTTTAACTTCAGTGGAGAACTTTACCTTTACCTATATTAAATTTAATCTTATTTGTTTCAGTCTTTCAATAATTTGAGATAATTCTGAATTTTAACTTTTTTTCTTTTTTTAAAAATTTATTTGTTTTTAGTTTTCAACAATCACTTCCACAAGATTTTGAGTTCCAAATTTTCTCCCCATCTCATCCCTCCCCCACCCCAAGATGGCATGCATTCTATATACCCCTTCCTCTAATCTGCCCTCCCTTCTATCTCTCTCCCCTTCTCTTGTCCCCTTCCCCTTTTATTTTCCTGTAGGGCAGGATAGATTTCTATACCCCATTTCCTGTATTTCTTATTTCCCAGTTGTATGTGAAAACAATTTTATCAACATGTGTTTTTAAAACTTTGGGTTCCAAATTTTCTCCCTTCCTCCCTCCTCACCTACCCTCATTGAAAAGGCAAGCAACTCAATACAGGTTATACATGTGTAGTCATGCAAAACATTTCCATAGAAGTCATGTTGTGAAAAACTAAATATATTTCCCTTCATCCTATCCGCCCCCCGTTTATTCTATTCTCTCTTTTGACCTTTTCTCTCCTCAGAAGTGTTTGCTTCTGATTAATCCCTCCCCTAATCTGCCCTCCCTTCTATCATTGTTTAACTCTTTAACCAATATTATCAGATACAGCTTGCTTTGTGAAATCTGAACAACTGATAATCATGCTTTGTATGTTTCATTTCTTAGAACTAATAAAGCTTTCTTTCAATGAAAATAGTCTCAGAATCATATTCCTAGAAGTCATTAATTGAAACTAACTTTCCCTCGAATTTGTCCAAATTAGAGATAGTTTATTCTGCTACTCCCCAGCTGCTTTCTTTTCTTCAGGGGAATAGAACACCATCAAAGGCATCAAGATTAGCCCAAAGATCCTAGCTAGCTTTGAATCTCTACATAGCAAAGTTAACTGTAACAGCTAATCTGGAATTAACTGAGACCCCTGAGCCTTTACTAAGTGCCTGTTTGGGAGTCAGTCTCTGGAATCCTTACATTTTCCTTACTTCATTCTAATCTCAACTTCCAGAAGGCTTCTAGAAACTAGAAGATGTACCCTATAGGAACACTCCTATATTTCAGCGCAAAAGCCAATCTTACAAAGAGTTTAAACAACAATTATACCACTAGTATTTGTACTGATCCAATCTATATTTATGAGTGCTGCTCACCCATATTTCAAGATATCACCATGTGTTTATTTTGCTATATTTATCACTAAGAGGTAGAACACAGCTCTACTGCTAATATAAACCAAAGCATCACTGACTGGCACATGCCCTGAGGAGTCTCCCAAGAAACCAATGAAAAGGCAAGGTGAAAGATACAAAATCACATTCCTTGGGACCTGCTTTCCACTAGGTTCATTGATTGATTTCTTTTATCACCTTCTATGGACTTACTTTGATGAGTAATTTTAAAATATGCTTCTTATCTATATGCCAATTTCAACAAGCTCATTCTATAAAATGTGAACTATTTTCCTATTAACATTAGAACATTAATATTGAAGAGAAATATCCTCCCAAATAAGCTATTTTATTCCACATATCATCTGATAAACACAAACAAAACTCGAGGGTAGAAGATATAAATGAGACAGCCACACATTTATCTAATACTGTGCTTATGTTTATGAAGTAGTTGGGTGGCTAGGCTGGAGTCAGAAAAACCTCAGTTCGCATCTGTCCTCAAAAATTCACTAGCTGTGTGACCCAGGGCAAGTCACTTGACCTCTATTTGCCTTAGTTTCCTCAACTGTAAAATGGGGATAAAAACAACACCTACCTCTCAGGGTTATGGTAAGTATCAAATGATATATTTTTAAAGTGCTTAGCACAGTGCCTGGCACATAGCAGGCACTTGATAAATGCATAGTCCCTTCCCTGCCCCTTACGGATGCAGAAAATGGAGGAATGAAGATAGTGTTGTGATTTTTATCATGCTTGAAAACTAGTACCAGTTTGTCATTATGCAAAGGCCATATGTCATCCGTGTTCTCTTTCTTCACTGTCTGTACCTTAGCAGAATGGTAGCAGAGAAGCCCAAAGAATAGTCCCATTTCATTAGTGTCTTTTTTGTATAGTAGACAGTTGACTTCATGATGAGGATGGAATATTTTATGAGGAGAAGATCTGGAAAAAACTTGAATGGGGACTTCTAGATTGGGCCTTTACTTAAATTCTGGGGAAAATTGTAACCTGCCGAGTAACTGGGCTAGAATGGATCTTGAAAGGTTATTCAAGCTGATTGATAACTGCAGTCAAACATTCTCAGAAAGAAAGTTACCTTCTCTTAAAATTTTCCTAAGGAGGAAACTGCCTTGGTCATGTGTTCCAGTTGATTTGCTATTGTATTTAGGTTTCTTTACCATAGCTGTTCTTATTAATTACATACAGTTTTCATTGGAAATAGATCTTTGAACACCTCTCTAAGGTAGGTAAATACCAAGTATCATTACTCCCATTTTACAGATGGATAGAGGAAAAGAAGCTTAGGTGCCTTTTGCTGTGGTACACAATGCTTACTGCAGGGTTCTATAAACAATTCCTGAATTCCTGGTGAGTATAACTCACTGTGCTTGCCTAGCATGGAAAGGCAAACAAGACCAGCCCTTGTCCTTAAGAAGACTGCAATCTATTAGAGGCATAGAGTATGTCCAGAATAAATACAAAATGAGCATACTCATTGATTCTCCCATGACCCAATATGTCCTGGATCACCAGGGTCCTTGGTAATTGTCAAGTTTCAAGGCCATTGAGGTGGAAAGGGGAAGTTCGGAAGGGAAAGGCTTTAGCCTTGCAGGACTTGCTGTAATCTTCCTCCAGGATCTGAATGTGTGAGCGTCAAGCTAATCACAGCAACTGGCAAACATAGGAACAAATATGTTATCAGTCTTCATTATCCTCTACTTTGTCCATTAAATCTAAGTCCAACTAAGCTTATGACCTTTTAGGTTAGGGACCGAATGGGGTCTATTGTTATTTTATATACAGCACTTCACACTTCATTATTGGCATTTTACATGGTGATAAGCAGCAGTTTCCAGGCAAATTTGTACTCACTGCTTTCTCCTGCCCCTAGAAAATTAAAACTCCTCTAGTAACTGGAAACAGTTGAGTCTCTTCTGTGCTTGATTACCTATATAATCCCTAATTCTAATACTTGGGATTGAATTCCTTTCTTCTGAAGAGCATAAAGTACCATGGAAATGACATCTCATTAATCCTCACCGTATCCCACAGAGGGAACTGGGTGTCAAGATTTACTTAGTAGTTAAATCCTGCTGTTTGCATGATGGGGAGCAGGCAGAACACAGGGTTTCTACCATCTACACCTGCTAGTAGGATCAGTAGTTCTTTGGGGTGGGGAGGAAGAGAATGATTTCTCCCTGTGTTAACACAAGAGAGGTGCTACATAGCCAGGGTCAGAAAAGAATTTATGAATGAGATTTTATCTCAGATTCATTTGTGGAAGCAACTTTGTATATACCACTGACTAATTTGAGACAAGAAGAGAGCGTGTCATACTCATGGTCCCAATTCTCAAGATTAGACCCCTAGTCTTTGGACAGTTAACAAAAGTCAGAGAGGAATCTGTGTTGCCTCTTCAGAAACACTATTATTAATTGGAGCTTCTCATTTATTTTGAGAAAGCACCAAATAACTTTATGACACACAGATGCCTTTCTGCTGATAGGGTGACATCACAGATTTTGGAGAGCCTCTTAAACCCCAGAGACAGTTTCTAGGTCCATCACTGCTAGGGTACCTGGACCCCAGGGGCCATTCCCCCACTACCAGAACTAGTAATGGAACAAAGAACTGGCTCTTTGGTGGTAGTAAGGAGGAGGAAGAGGCACGGAAGGAGAAAAAGGAAGGTCATTTTCATTTCACCCACAGCAGCAGTGTCCCAGAGCTATATTTTAGAGACCATATCCCACAGTCATTGTCATCACAGCACAAAGATCCCCCCTCTATTAGCTTCTTTCTCTCTCTCTCCCCCTCCCCTTCTCCCCTCCCTTTTTAAAATGTGGTCTCTGCCACTTAACAGTTAACCTTAGGCATACCACTTCACTTCTCCGGGTGACAACCATCTGTAAAATGAGGATAGTAATACCTGCACTACTTATCTCACAGGGTTGACCTGAAGATGGCATGAGACAATGGATACAAGGTCATGTGTAAAACCCGTAAGTACTACATTCTATTATACTTCAGTTTTCCTTCTTTTACCTCTATTAACCAGAATTTGGAGAAATGTTATAGACACTTCCCGTTTCATCCAAACAAAAGTTAGAATAACAGTACCCATATTTTAATGCCAAAATGATTTAAGAGCATATTATTCCCTGGAAATCTGATTCCCTGAGCTATCAAAAGACAGTGATTGAAATTCTTAGTCCTATTACCTGAAGACTGTTGTCAAGTGGCTAATGATATTCTAGGGAAATTGTGTAGTAACATATTCAAGTAACTCACTATCTTCTTTTTCTTTCTTTTCTTCTTTTTCTTACCATCTTCCCTGCATGGCCACTTTGGCAATGACCCTTCAACTGCAAAGAGGTTGCTGGTAGCCTTTGACTCTAGTCTTTCTGTAGTTTCCCCATATGGAATCTCTCCCTGGAGTTATACTAATGTATGATGGTTCTGCCTCTTGAGGCAGGATTTGACTGTAGCTCATCCTCTCTGAGCCCCATTTTCCATGTCTGAGGCTTTTTTTCTTGAATCTTTCTTGCTTTTGACAACCACAATTTGGTTCAAATGGAGCAATTAGGCCTGGAGTCAGGAAGACTCATCTTCCTGAATTCAAATCTTGCCTGGGCAAATCACTTAACCCCATATGTCTCAGTTTCCTCATCTGTAAAATGAGATAGAGAAGGAAATGGCAAACCACCTCAGTATCTTTAACAAAGAAAACCCAAATGGTGTCAAGAGGTGTCAGACATGACCAAAAATGACTGAACAACAACAAAAAACTTGTTCAAATATCCATTGGTACTGTAATGTCTGGGACTGAGTTAGAAGCAAATGATTCTGGGAGAGTGTTCTGAGTCTCCTAGCACCTGAACTGATAAGATTCTTTCATGGAGTTTGTTGCTGCTTTCTGCACTTACTTTTTTTAAATTTTTTTTTTTGGTGTCTGTGCTTATTTTAGTGCAGTAAAGTACCAGTGCTTTAACTTCCTGGAAAACCTTAGAATTTAAGAATCTGAAAATTTGGCTTACGCTCCATGCATGGTCCCCTCCAGTAGTGTATGGAAAGACCGCAGTAAGGATATAGAATTAAGAGACTTGGATTCAACTACGGCCTCTTCCACTTATTAGTAGACTCAATAAATGTTGATTGATTGATTGACCTTGGGCAAGTTGTTTTACCTCTTTGATGATAGGCCTTCTTATCTGCAGAATGGGTTAATAATACTTGAACTCTTCATCATACAGATTCCACCTGAAGGTTACATCAGATAATGGATGTAAAGTGATTTGTAAACCCTAAAAGCACTATACTTATACTCAGCTATAATAAGCCTTTCCAGTTCCTTCTCTTCACAACCACTAGCCAGAATTTTTGGAAATTTTATAGCCGCTTCCTATTTCATTCCAACATATCACTGACAGTCTGATCTCTTCTCTATGAAGGCCATGTCTATACATGAAAGCAAATGGAGAGTGTGGAAAGTTATTGCAGAAAATTAAGCAAAACTTCCTATTCTTAGGGTACAAAAAAGATCTGGGGTATGAGGAGGGATGCTGGGTACCTAGATGTTGGGACTTGGAGCCTCCACCTCCAGCACAGTTATTTGACCCTAGGTAAGTCATTTAACCTCTCTTAACCTCAGTTTTCCCATCTATGAAATGGGGATAATAGTGTTGTTTTCCTAATAGGATTGTTATGAGTATCAAATGAGATAATAAATACTAAAGTGTGTTGCAAAATTTAAAGCAGTATGTAAGTCTTAACTATTTTTATGAATTATTCTGATGAACCCTCTATACGGTACAAACTCACTAAATGACTACTCAGTTTTCTATTCTCTACACCCAGAAAGTTAAAGGTAGAAGAAGGCTTAGCTGCCATCACAAAGAAGTGTGGTATAATGAGAGTGCTGGAAGTGGTAGAATCAGCATCTGAATCCTGAATATTCCACTTGTTAGCTGTGCAATCATGGCTAAATCACTTACCTCTCTGTGTCTTCTCAGAGGACAAAATTAGGATAATTTCTGCACTCCTAATCTCACAAAGTTTTTGCTAAGAATGAGCCTTGTAAATCTTAAAGCACTATAGAAATCTAATTTAATCTAGTCATTCTTTTATTTCACATAAAAGAGATGAAGGTCCAAATAACTTGCCCCAGATCAGGTAAGTAGTAAATGACCCTCCTTGCCTCATAAAGAAGCCTTCCCCTCCCAAATCCTTCTGCCCTCCTACCTTCCCTAATAGTGTCGAGGGTAACACATCCTTCATGGCCCTTAGGTTCACAGCCTAGGAGTCATCTTCTCTTTACTGTCTCTCACCCCCAATATCCAATCTGTCACCAAGGCTTGCCAATTTTACCTTTGCAACATCTCTCATATATGCTCCCTACTTTGGTGCAGACCTCATCTCTTCTTATCAAAACTACTGTAGTAGCCTGCTGGTGGATCTGTCTGCCTCAAGTGTCTCCTTGCTCTGATCCATCCTCCATTCAACCATTAAAGTGATTTTTCCTAAAGCACAGGTTCAATCATGTCAACCCCTACTCAATAAACTCCCTTGGCTCCCTATTGCTTCTAGGATCCAAACACAAAATGCTTTGTTTGGCATTCAAAGCCCTTCATAATCTAGCCCCCTCCCACCTTTCTAGTCTTCTTACATCTTTCTTCCCACACACATCAATCCAAAGACACTGCCCTCCTGGCTGTTCCCCTGAACAAGACCCTCCCATCTCTTGGCTCCAGGCATTTTCTCTGGCTGTCTGCCATGCCTGGAATGCACTCTCCTCATTCCAATCTCACAGCTTCTACAGGAAGTCTTTCCCATCTCCTCTTAATTCTAGCTCCTTCCCTCTGTTAATTATTTCCTATTTATCTTGTATATACCTTGTTTGTACTGGTACTGTTTGTATCTGATTTTTGTATCCCCAGTGCTTAGCATAATGCCTGGCACATAGTAGGTTTAATAAATGTTTAATGATTGATTAATTAGTAGGTAGGAAGGCATGCTATTACTCCATTCTGTTGCACAGTGTCTAGTCTGTTGCATACATTCTCCAAATAAAAACTGATAAAAATGCTGGTATTGAAGGGATTCCAAGTAGAATTAATAAGAACTTATAATGAATATGCAGATAGTTGAATCACAAAAAAAGTTTTTGTGGCTCTGTCTTCTGGGAAGTTCTAGAGGGGTAACAGAACTTCAGAAGGTTCTGTCTGAGATTTCAAGACATTTCTCATATTTTCTTCTTTCTCTTATTAATGATATGTGTATATATATATATATATATATATTTTACTTTACTCAAGACCACAACATTGCCTTGCCATAGAGAAGTTAAACATCTTCATAAGAATATTCCTAGATCTAAGGTATGTTGTTTTCTTTCTCTCATATCAAAAAATTATTTTCTGAAAATTGAAGTATCTATTTGAATTGCTTTATTAAAGGAATATTTCATTCCCAAAGTATGGCATTCCCAAAGTATGGCATTCCCAAAGTCTATCTGACATGGGTTTTACCAGGATTACTGCCAGTGTAGTTTGCCTCTTCTTCAACTGGAGAAATCCTGGGACTAGGATTTAGTGATGATGGCTAGTTTTTATTCTGTTTTCTTGGTTTCTCTAGGAATTTGGAATCATTTAATGCTAGAATTAGAAGTCATCTTAGAAATCATCCCCTCCAATCCTCTCACTTCATAATTTAGAGAACTGAAGCCCATGGAATTTGAGTAACCTGTACAGGGTCTCACAACTGGCTGGTGGTAAGGCTAACATTAAAAGTTTGAGGAAGAGTATAGAATAATGATGAGTGCTAGATTTTAAGTCAGAGGACTTGAGTTTGGATTCTGCCTCTGTCACTTACTATATGATGCCAGTCAAGGCACTAAGTCTCTCCGGGCTATAGTTTCTTCATTTATCAAATGACAGGGTTTGACAACGTTACTAGTTTTCAAAATATGGGCCTTGGACCCCTGGGAGTCTCTAAGCCCCTTTCATTGATTCTATGAGGTCAAAATTATTTTCATAATGATATTGATATGTTATTTGCCTATTAAAATAATATTGTTGCCTTTCACAACTATGTATCTATGGAGGCCAGATTCTCTTGATACACTTCCACCAAAACTACACATTGCAACAGATTGAATACAGAAGGAGATACTAGAATTTAGCTATATTCTCCAGTTATACATTAAGGAGATTTGCAAAAATATGTAAAAATAATGCCAATCTTCTCACTAATTTTTAAAAATGTAATAATTTTTCATAAAAATATTTGCATTAATATGTCATAGTGAGTTTATTATTGCTATTTTAAGTGAATTACTAAACATTTAAAAATTATCAGCTTTAATCTCTAATGCAGTAAATATTGATAGATATAGCCCATGTTAACAAAAGATTTTTAAGGTTCTCAAAAGTTTTTTAAGAGTGTAAAGGGGTCCTGTGACCATAAAGTTTGAGAAAGGCAGAACAAGATGAGCTTCCATTAGTATATCTAGGTTCCTATGACCTTGGGTTACCCAATGTACAGGACTCATTTGACTCCACCAGTCTGCCTGTTGTGTCTATGGTCTGCATAGAGTTGTCCTGCTCAATTTCACATTGGCTACCTGAAGTTTGTTTTAGAAGCCTGGTCATTGGAAGATGAACAAACTACTCAATTACAAGAAAGGCATGAGCTTTT
Source organism: Vombatus ursinus (assembly GCF_900497805.2). NCBI lineage: Eukaryota > Metazoa > Chordata > Mammalia > Diprotodontia > Vombatidae > Vombatus > Vombatus ursinus. The sequence continues at coordinate 63,796,605 of NW_020954590.1, forward strand.
CTTGCTATCCCTTACCAAAATATCTTTTTTAAGAGGTGTGAAGTACTGCTAACCTCAGTGGGCAATTCTGACTAGAATGTAATCTCTGGTAGGTCTTATCAAGTCAGAAAGGCATTGAGTATGGTTCTGATGATGGACTGTATGTCTGACACCCTAGGACCAGCCTAGCTTTGGAGAGGCCAAATTCAATGCAAGCCAACAAGTCTAGGACATAATGAAAGAACCTAGAGGTGCTGTCACTGTCTATGGGAGGTGCTAGACCCATTTTCCTCCCTGGTGTGCTTCAATAACTGTCTCTAAGAACTATATTAATGATGTAGTTAAGGAACTGAGCAGCCTCAGAAGTCCATGACACCCAATCTGTTCTGAATCTCAATCTCAATTCAAGATCCAGATTCCAAGTAATTCAGGGTGGAGGTTCTCCTTAGCCAAAATTTATTTCTAGAAATTTCCCCCAGGCAAGTCACTTAACCCCAATTGCCAAAAAAAAAAAAAAAAGAAAGAAAGAAAGAAAAAAAGAAAAAAGAACAAAAGAAAAAAAAACGGGGCAGGTAGGTGGCTCAGGGGATAGAGTACTGGCCCTGAAGTCAGGAGGACCTGAATTCAAATCTGGCCTCAGACCGAACACTGGACACTTACTAGATGTATGAACCTGGGCAAGTCATTTAACCCTAACTGCCTTAAAAAAAAAAAAAAAGAAAGAAATTTTCAACATAGGACTTCTGGTGCCTAGATGGCAGAGTGAGGAAGGAACCTTCTGAAGCCCTCCCAAATTCCCCTCCAAACAACTAGAAAACCACCTCAGAATTGATCCAGGGGCAGGGAAGCAGCTGACCAGCCCAGGAGGAAAGGTCTGTCTCACTGGGGTGGGAGGGGAGCGAGGTCCAAGGGCAGCAGTAGCTGCCAGCCTCACAGCAGGGGACCTGCAGCAAGGCTCTAAGCCTGGAGCAAATCACTATCAAGGCCCTGTCCTCCCAGCTGCCCCTAGACAAGTGAGCAGTCTCTGCATGGCAGGAAGGCCCCACCCCAGTGATCCCACACCCAGCACAAGTCACCATCCAGGCCTTGACCCCATAGCTGACCATTAGTGAAGCCCAGACCTGGGGCTAGCTAACAGTGGGACCCTGCTTCCATAGCAACCCAGCAGCAGGGCCCACCCCTGGGGCAGAGAAGCAACAAGATCCCTCCTCCAGGGCCAGACTATGGTGTTTTCTTGGCAGGGATCCTGGAGCGGCCATTTTCTTCTCTAGCTCATTTTGTAGATAAGGAAACTGAGGCAAACAGGGTTAAATGACATGCCCAGGGTCATACAGCTAGTAAATGTTGGAGGCCTGATTTAAATTCAGGTCTTCTTGACTCTAGGCCCAATGCTCTATTTACTGAGCCTCCTAGCCGCACCTAAAATGTGTTAATCTCAACTCCATTCACTGTGCCACCTAGTTTCACTTTACAAATATTCAGCTGATCCCAAATATCTGGGGTGGGTAGTACAAGCATAGGAAAAACTCACATGTGATTCATTAAAATTTTCACCTCATATCTGATTCCTTTGGCTCTGTGTAGACAAGGCTTAGTGACTTGCCATAGAAATTCTCATCTCACCCTGTCCAAGTTGTACTTCAAAAGAAAAAAAATTAACTATTATTAACATCATTAGCTTCAACCTTCTCATTAATCCATAAGACCTTGTTATTCAAAGTATGAATAGTGAAGGAAAGGAATGATGATCTGAAAAAAGGAATTAACATCTTTTTTTTTAATCATCCCCAGGAATCAATATTTTGCAAATACTAACCTGGAATGCATACGCTGTGGGAAATTAGGAAGGCCCACAGGTTCTTGAATCAGTCTGGATAAAAGGTAAACCTGGATATTGTTAGAATAGCATTTAAGAATTGTTTTATAATGAGTTCAATTGTTCATCCACAGAACTCCTGCTCTGATACCTTGCTGTAACATGGGGGGGGGTGAATCTGGGTTCTTGAAGGCTATGCTAGTAGAATGTAAGGTCTGACAGTTCTTATCAAGTCAGAAAGGCTTTGAATATGGTTCTGATGATGTATGTCTGATACCCAAGGACCAAACTAGCTTTGGAAAGGCCAAATTCAATGCAAACCAACAAGCTTTTACTACTAAGTACCTACTACAGTATGCCTGACTTCAAGGTGACAACTTTTAGGTTACAACAACATTCAGAGACTGAAAGCGGTTGCCATCTGAATTGTTAAAGCATTAAATAGTTAATGAAATCATAGGTGTATTGAAATAAGTCCTTAAGAGTTTTTAGGACATTATTATTACGTCAAGTTTCCATGGGCCATAGGACCATAAATTTAGAGCTGAAATCGATCTTAGTGACAATATAGTTGAACTTAACTTTGCTGCTGAAGGAAATGAGCTCTATTTAAGGTCATACTTGTATTAAGGAGCAGATCTGAGATTTGAACCTAGGCCCTCTGCTTCCAAATACAATCATTCCTTCCCTTCCCTTTTCTTCCTTCCTTCCTTCATTTTCCCTTCCTTCCTTCCTTCCTTCCTTCCTTCCTTCCTTCCTTCCTTCCT
>NW_020954590.1:63799176-63819551 GCF_900497805.2 Vombatus ursinus
CCTTCCTTCCTTCCTTCCTTCCTTCCTTCCTTCCTTCCTTCCTTCCTTCCTTCCTTCCTTCCTTCCTTCTCTGTCTCTGTGTCTATCTCCCTCTCCCTCTTGCTCACTCACTTCTGAAAGTTGGGTCTTCCTTGACCAATATAGTTTCTATATTTTGCTCCTATCTGCAGATATTATGATTTCTTCTTAAGCTAAATAACCGACACCTTTCCAATTTAGGATAGACCTATCTAGTTAGGATAATGGCAGAAATTGTAACTCACATGTATGGTCCAGTTGCCCAAGTAACCAGCACCACCAAATTTTTCTGTGTTACCAGCCATATAAAATCTGTCTTCTATAGTAGAGCAGTACTGGCCAAGATCAATTATATTATTATTGACCACTTTTCCTGCATGTGAAGTATTAATTACTAAAATTCCAAAGCATTTAAAACTTCTCTCCTTCTAAGCTCTACTACCTTGATTATCCCAGACTACCATATAATTGCTTTATCTTCCAATTGTTTTCTTCTGCACAGAATTCTCTGTTGTTTTATTTTCTAATTGTTTTCTTCTGCACAGAATTCTCAGTTATAAGTTACCTAATTGGTTTGGGGTGGATAAAACCAGGTCAAAACCATAGAAGATTGTTTAGTTCCAAAGCAGGATTTACTAGTGTCACTATTCGATTTTCCTTTCCAAGACAATTTCTTTTCTGTCTTCCCAATAATTTCTCATTGGGTGCAAGACTACAACTTACTAATCAGCCAAGCATCACACACACACACACACACACACACACACACAGAGGAAGAAACAGAAAAACAATGGCTTTGTTGGAGGGAAAGTATGTACATTTGCATATATATATATATATATATATAAATGTATGCTATGCAGGTATGTGTATATATACATATATGTGGCTACACACACATACACACACACACATACACACATATATGCGGAAAGACAGATGACAAATAGATGTAGTAAGCACTGCAAATACATTCCAAGAAAAATCCAGTACCCTCCAGTCCTCAGAGTTGGGATCTCATATCACATGCATGTATGTACACACCCACATACGTCCTTCATGAATGCCCTGATGTTGTCAAATGTCCCTTTCTACTCTGATATTCACACTATTCTTTTCCCACTTTTGTTCTGCTTGTCTTGTCCCAGCCTGTCGTCAGTGGCATCTGAAGGCAAATGAAGCAAGGAAGTGAAAATGACTGTAATCCTTCCATTCACTTCTCTGCAGCCTCCAGTGTGTCAGTCTCCATATGATGGCTCAGCTGAGCTCTGACTAAGTTCAGTGAGTCCTCAGGCAGGTGCAATTTGCTAACACTCTTTTGGATACAGTGGGGACTTACATGCCAAAATCAAGACTTGGAAAGTATCAGTAAATAAAATCTCAAAGTTGAGTTTATGAGATTAAGGGAGTATAGAAAAGATAACCTTTCCTGCTAATCTTTTAGGAAAAAAAAATTACAAGGCTTAAGAATGCTGATCAATGCAACAATCAACAATGATTCCATGGGACTCACAATGATGCATGCTATCCCACCTCCTGACAGATAGATTATGGACTCAAGGTGCAGAATAAGACGTGTTTTTGGACATGGCCAATATGGACATGTGCTTTGTTGGACTATGAACATTTGTTAAATGTTTTGTTTTTCTTTATTTTTTTAAAAGAGGAAGAGGAAGTAAGAGGGTACAACATAAATGCTTATTAGTTGAAAAATAAAAATAAAAATAAAAATATAGGGCATAAAGTATTTAAAACTTTGTAAGTTAACAATTTTCTTTCCCTGTGCTGTATTGCTTAAAATGGATCTTTAAAGGAAAAAGCTGTGTGTCAACTCCGAGTATAATGGAAGTTTTAAAGACAGCTCCCATTTACTCTGTCCACTTTCTTTTGGCACCCTGCGTTTCATTCTAAGGATATCTTCCACCTCACTTTAAAGACTTGGAGAACCTTGACTTTTCATATACAGATTCAAAGAACAGATTCAGCAACTTTTTACTAGGTATCAGTGTAGTAAGTCCCTGCTAACTTGCCTCCTCTCTGCTCACCTTGAAATGCTGCTGTATTTTCACAGATGTTAAGAGCTGGTGATTTTTTCACTCCTGAATTAAACCGTGTGAAAAAAATCTTGAGATCTCTTCTATTTTGCCATAATGGAGCATACAGCCAATGTGACCATCACAAGCCCACCTTCTGGGCAAGACTCATTAATAGGTACACTGTTAAGAGAGGTCTTGGAAGGTTTTGTAGCTTTCTTCCACTCCTCAGTTCTTTTTACCAACCTGATAAGACATCCAGGCAGCATGAAAGCTTTTAGATTGAAAACAGCCTTGCTTTCTTTCTTCTACCTCTGACCTGTGGTACTTCTGAAACTGCTTTCTTAGATTATGATCTTTGTGAAATACTTTATTTGACTTAGAGGTCACTGTTGAAATTTTTTTCCTGCAGGGAGTCTTTCTCCAAAGGTTTTAAAGTGTTTTGTTTTCCCCAAATAAATACTACTTCTTAGCTATGACTAACAGACTAGTCAAATAGTGGCTAAATATATTCACTGTATAAAGAATTAAATTACTTCTATGTATGTCTTCACCTAACCCTCCCTTGTTCCTAATTTTTTCTTCTTTTTATGATTTGCATTCCCTAAACTCTTCAGTTTCTCTCTCTCTCTCTCTCTCTCTCTCTCTCTCTCTCTCTCTCTCTCTGTGTCTCTGTCTCTCTGTCTCTCTTTCTCTTGTTATTCTCTTAGGAGGCAACATGGTGCAATGAAATCAATTCTTTCTGGATTTGGAGTCAAAGAACCTAGGTTCAGACCCTGATACCTATTAACAGTGTGATCCTGGGGGGCAGCTAGGTGACACGGTAGATAGAGCACTGGCCCTGAAGTCAGGAGGACCTGAGTTCAAATCTGGCCTCAGATACTTGACACTTAGTAGATGTGTGACCCTGGGCAAGTCACTTAACCCCATTGCCTAGCCAAAAAAACCCCAACACCCCCCCAAAACCAGTGTGACCTTGGGCACATCACTTATTTCTCTGGCCTCAGTTTCCTCATTAGTAAAATGAGAGAGCTGGGCTTGATGGCCTCTTAGGTGCCTTCTAAGTCTAAACCTATGATTTCTGATCTATGACTAAACAATCCTGTAGATCATTTCCAGCTTAACATCTAAGTTATTCTCTATTTCAGTTTAATTCAACAAACACTTATTAAGTGTCTATTATATGCAAGATGAGACAGTGTGGTACAGAGGGTGATAGACAACAGTTGGGAAAGGGAGTCTCCCATCAAGGAGTTTCCTCCTTGGTAGAGGGAATGGCTTCATTGGAAGTCCCCTTTATGGATGAAATTGTATGTTTAGTCATGCGGAAGTTCGCAAAGTGGGCAATACTGTCCCCTGGGGGTCACTGGAACTATCCGGGGGGGCAGTAGTAGCCTTGGGTGCAATTGCAGGCATTGAATAAAAATAAGGGGGCAGTGGAAGCATAAGGAAAGAAAAGAAGAGAAGAAAATTTTGAAAAACTTTGTACATGTTTCATCTGTTACATAACAAAGTTAAAGTCATAATGATTACATTATTTTCTAAATAAATATACAAAGTGCAAGTTATAACTAATCAGTGATCAAGTCTACTGACAGGTCTTAACAAGCAAGTATTGGCAGGCAAGTATGTTGCACATTGTCGGGAAGTCCAGCATGCATCAGCAGGAATAGGTATGTGTAATAACTTGTTTACAATATGATACTATATGGTTACATGATGCGATATTGTCATCCAAATTTCAATGTAGGAAAAAACCCACAAATTTACAATAAATTATTAATTTAAGATGCAGCATTTGAAAATATATTTTATATTTTTAAATGATGCAAATTAAAAAAAAACCATTAAAGGGTCAGATTTCCAAGGGGGCACTGGGTAATTTTTTTTTTTAAAAGAGAGTGGTAGGCCAAATAAATTTGGGAACCTCTGGTCTAGAGAAATGGAGAATGGAATACTTCCATACAGATGCCAAAATGATTTTGCTGAAGTAGAGGTTAACCATGTCACGCCTCCATTTTGATAAACTCCGCTGGATCCCTATCCTCACTAACATAGACATGCACAAACACATACACACACATAAATGTGCAAGATACTACAATAGGTGCTAAAACTGCAAAGACAGTAATGAAATAGCTTCTATCATCATAGAGCTAACATTTGGGTTGGGTGGAGAATGCTTATACTGCATATACACACATTAAAGGAAAGAACTTCAACAATTATACCGCTGCTGTTGTCTACATTTCCTAATGTCTACATCTCTCTCTCTTTTTTAAGGCAACTGGGGTTAAGTGACTTGCCCAGAGTCACAAAGCTAGTAAGTGTCAAGTATTTGGTCTGAGGTCTGGATTTGAACTCAGGTCCTCCTGACTTCAGGGCTGGTGCTCTAACCACTGTGCCACCTAGCTGCCCCCTAATGTCTACATCTCAAATCAGATATCCTATAGGGATCTCAACTCACCATGTCCAACACAGAATTCATGTTTCCCCTCAAATCCACCCCTCATCTGAATTTTCCTGTTATTGTCAAGGTACTATGATACCATCATCCTCCCAGTTACCTAGGCCAACAACCTTGGTGTCATTCTCAACTCCTCACTCTTCACTCAACCCTTATTTCTAGCCAACTGTTAAATCTTGTCATCTCTACCTCATCTCTCTCTCTCTCTCTTTTTCTTTCTGTCTCTCTCTGTCTGTCTGTCTCTTTGTCTCTTTCTTTCTCTGTCTATCTCTATCTCTCTCTGTCTCTCTCCATCTCTGTCTCTGTCTCTCTCTCTTTCCTCTCTATCACATCAGTTTAGGCTTTCATCATTATTGTAACATTATCCATCAATTGTCGCTACTTCATCTTTTTCACTATACTCTTTCCCCTATATAGCAGCTAAAGTGATTTTACTAAGGTGCAGGTCTGACAACATTAACTCCTAGTCAATAGATTCCAGTGGCTCAGTCACCTCCAGGATCAACTACAATTCTTTTATCTAGCATTTATAGATCTTCACAATTTTGCCTCTTCCTACCTTTCTAATCTTCTTGCACACTACTCCCCTTCACCCACTTTAATTTCCAGTCTTACTGTCCTACCTGCTATTCCTCACACGATGCTCCAACACAGATCCACATCCATCCCTCCATCCATCCATCCATCCATCTCTATCATCTGCCTGTCTATCTCTCATGACTGGAATGCTCTCCTCTTCACTTATGCCTCCTGCTTCCTTTAAGATTTCAGTCAAGCATAACCTTCCACAGGAGACCTTTCCTGGCCCCCAGGAGCTGGTGCCTTCCCTTCTACAGTTACCTTATTTCCATTCTGTATATATTTTATACATGACATCTACAAAGCAGATTTAAAGTTTTTCAAAGTAGACATACCCCCCCCCCAAATAGATGTACATGTTAGCTCCTATTTTAGAATGTAAGTCCCATGAGGCCAGGGACTGTTTTCATTTTTTCTTTGTATCCTCAGCACCTAGCACTGTGACTGGTACACAGTAAGCCTTAATAAATGCTTGGTGACTGATGTCTCCGCTGCTTCTCATTCTTCTCATTTTTTTCACTTACTGATAATGATCCTTTTCTTTTCCTACTATTCCAGCATCTCCCTAGTTCTTCATTATTTCACCTTCATCATTGCTTACCATTGTTTCATTATTTTCACTGAGAAGTCTTTTGTATGAAAGGGCAATGGTAAAGAAAGGATTTAAAAACTATTATTTCTATTGACCCTGAGGTGAATCAGGAAACTGATTTCCTCATCTATAAAATGGGGATAATAAGTCTCAGCCTTCCAGTATTGTCATGAGGATCAAATGAGATAATGATTGTAAAGCACTTAGCACAGTGCCTGGTACACAGTAAGTACTATATAAATGTTAGCTATTGTTATTATTATTTTTATTATCTTAAAACTGGGAGGAGTCTCCCTCAGCCCAAATTCCTTTGTGTATATTGCCACAGTATAAGCTGCAATCTTTAAAAAAAAAAAAAGCCATCCTCGGTATCATAAGGATTATGATTTATCTAAGCAGCAACACAGGAGTTTCAGGGACGAGGTACTTGTTTTCTGAGAATTCCAAGAGTGAGAGAATACAGAAAATGTCTTATTTTTAGTTGACACAACATGTAATTGCTAACATAATTTTCTTAGAAGATGAACTTAAAAATGAAATGCCTTTCAATTAGATACACTCTTACTCTATACTATTAAAAGCTCTAAATATGCAAAATAGCACCTGTGAATGATGTCATTTTCAGATTCTGATAATATAACTAGTGAATTTAAAGTAAGCTCAGCCTACAGTTTTTCACTTTTATTTCTCAATCCAGTCCCTGTGACTAGCTGTTGGACTTATCCCCGAAGGTGAAGGCATATTGGAAACACCAACAGCTAGCTAGCTATGTAATTGTTTCCTCTCTACTGTTCTCCAAGAAATGTGACTAATATAATACCCCATTCATTAAGAACCTGGATGACTAGCATCCTTAGTCAAAACTCAAGCTTCAAGTCTTTGAAAGTTTCCCTCATAGACCTAAACCAAAAGCTCTTGTTTTCCTTCATCTTTAGAAAGGCTTTCCCATAAAATGTTAAGCTCCTTAAGGGTAGGGGCTATTTTGGTTTGTCATTTTGTTTTTGTCTCCCAAGCATTTATCACAATATTTTCTTGCCATTAATGCTTTTGAATTAATCGGCTGTTTGACTAAGTCCTCTAAACATATTGGCTCCTTTTGTTTTCACCAAGCCAGTGCATTGGTGGCTAATCTTAGCATCAACTTATTTATGTCCTTGGTAGCAATGAATGGTTAAGTATGGTGGAAAGAACCATGCTTGGAAAATTAATTCCCTAAGTGTGCTTTTAACACTTTACAGCCTCACTTACTAGCTGTGTGACCTTGGGCAAGTCACTTAATCATGATTGCCTAACCAAAAAGGAAAAACAAAACAAAACACTTTACAGCCTGAAGAAAAGTTGGAAAGGAGGTTCTATGGCCCAATTCAATATCCAATTTTAGATTTATTGAGATCTGAAAAATTTGCTTTCTTGGACTTCAAAACTCCAGACACATTGTTCTGCAAGTTGAAATCAATTCTGAAAGACCTCCTCAGCACTCCCTGCCTCTGTGGCCCTTCTCTAGCTTTGACTGGAGAGGGCAGAGGGTGGACTTCATGATGCCCTGGACCTGGGTAGCTTCTATCCACCTGGGTCATTAGACTGTGAGCTCCTTGAAGGCAAGGGCTATCTTATGTTTTCCTTTTATCCCCAGCATTTAACACAGTGGCTGGCACAATAAATGTTTATTGATTATTGACTATTATTGTCAATATGATAAAAAAAGTTGGAGGTAGGTAAAACAATAACATATTCTGTTATGCCTTTTTCTAAGCTACTTTGTCCACACATACAAAGAAAAGGAAAAAGCTAAGATAGTTATAAAAATGTTAGGATTCCTTCCCATAAAAAAAAAAGAAAGCAAAATACACAAAAAACAAAAACAACCCAAACTCTACCATCATTATTCATATAACTGAAATAAGTATGTTTCATATATTTAAAGTGTGTAGAAGCATTTCCTTATTTCTAACTTTTTTTTCTAGAAAGGTAGCATTTACAGTGAACTGAATTGAATCATAAGTTTTGATTCTAAGTATTTGATTCCTAATATTGTGTGATGACAGGAAAGCTGGGCCATCTCCATTTGTCTTGATCTATATTTGGCCACTGGACCCAGATGGCTCTGGAGGAGAAAGTGAGGCTGGTGACTTTGCACAGCCCTCCCTCACTTAAACCCAAGTCACTTGCAAGTCATGGCATCATCTTCCTGATGTCAAAGTCCTCTTCAAGAATGAAGGATGAAAAAAAATAATAAAACACCACCACAGGAAAATAAAGGGTGTTCTCATCAATGCAGTCAAGTTGATTGAATCAGGAGTTAGGAATTCTGACAGTTTAAGCAACCAAGAAGTTGAGGATATAGGGTGGGACTTCAAAGCTATCTTTTACCTTTTCATTTAGATGATTGATTTAGTTGATTGGTAATAGAAGCATCTGAACTTTAGTGATCACTGAAATGTGGAAATCAATGACTAAGAAATCACCAGATTTCTCACCACTGCCCCGCCTCCCCACAGCACATATCACCTCCCCTGATGTTAATCTCCAGCTACTTCAGTACACTTGCCAGGTCCCCAAAAGGGAACTCAGTGGACTGCTTATCCAGCTTTTCCCCTATTGCCAGGAAATATGTGGTATGGAATAGCCATACACTTTACTTAAAAAATGACTGACCTCTTAACTGTTTCAATTTGACAATCATAATAAAAAATTAGCTAAATCTTTACCTGAAGTCTTTGTTGACAACTCTTTACTTCGAAACCTTAACTTCGCATTTGGAAAAATACACTGAGGGTATTATCTCAGGCTTTTTTTTATTTCTTTGTAAATAATAAACATGAGACACCTCAAGTGCTAATCCCCCAATTTATATCCAAATAAAATAATTTAAAATCTTATTTTCCTCTTCTATCATTGAAGGGTGAAACCAATTTTTATCTACCACTTGGATTGACTATGGATGGCTTCAGTTGCCCTTCCAGCTTCAAGATGATCAAACAAAGCCTCTTGTGGAGAACTGGTTCCTTAGCTAGTTAATTCTTATAACATCTCTTTGGAGAGATAGGAGAGCTACGGAAGATGAGATATTATTAGCTTTTTTTTTTAGCTTAGAAAATCAGTTGATTAGTGATGGAACTGTGAAGTAATGAGTATCATTTTGTTAAGATAAAAAGCATACATACGAAATCTTAATCCTAGTCTTGAATTTTGTCTGTAAGTCATTTTCAAGATATAAATGATAATAACCATCAGTTCTGATGTCCTTTTCATGTCAGCCACTTTGGAGGAATACACAAAAAATTGCTATCCCACACCTGTGATACAATTTTGCAATCAACATTAATTTCAAGCAATAGAAAATTTATGTGAATGGCTGAGTCACTTTTGGTATAAAAATCTCACTAGTTATTAATTTCATATCTGAGGTGAACAAACTAATGTAGAGGATTAACAATTTAGAGAATGTATAAATATGACATATAGTTTGCATTGTTCAAATATCTAATGGATTGGTAAGACTAGGATGAATGGAAAACGCTGTGTCTGAATTTTAAATGAGCACTTTTCTTGTTTAAGCCTATCATCCTTTAAACACACCAAACTCAGCAACTCTGAACTGAGCTAGGCAGGGATCTTAGGATACTATCTGGTGACATCTTAAGCCACTGAAGCATCACTCTAGCAGCTAGATTATCAGCACCCCTGATGTTTATACAGAGGTTATCCCAGCAACTTGGGCAATATTTCCTCTCGGATGTGTTCACATAGAGTATACCCTGTATAAAGTGAAATCTTTGTAGGGAGACAGCCTTCATTCCTTAGAAAATAGTAATGGTGACAGGTGGCCTTCAAAAACATGATTTTGATTACTTCATGGCTTACCTAAGTTTCACCATAATATATAACAACAAGCCACCATGAAATGTTACTTTGGGAATTTCACATTATATTTTCTAACATACTTTCCTCTAGCTAAAGAATAGTCCCCAAATAATAACTACTCCCAACCCATCACAATGATTTTGTGCTATGATTTTTTAAAGCTAGTATTAGGGGGAAAATACTGTCTCCCCCTGCTAAAGCAAATAAGTAAAGAACTTTTCAGTTAAATTCAAGGTATTTCTAATGAAAAGCTTCTTATTTAATTTTTGTGTACTATACAGTTCTCCACAGAACTTCCTTATCATTTATCTAATAATAAAAAATCACAAAAATTACTTTACAAGTCTAAACATCAATACTTTATATTTTCAGAAACTTTTTAAGAGGTTTTCATTTTCTTAATTCAGTTTTTCTTCTAGGGAAATAGTAAGACCTTTGAAGGAAAACTTTAGAACATCTTTTCTATTACTTCTATTCATATACATTTGGTAATGTATATATATCTGACTCTGAATTAGTGAATATACTACATTTTAATAATTTTTGACATTATTAACCTAACCAAGAGCCATAAACTCAGTAAAGCAATGGAAGTAAGGCAATAATAAGCCTCGATATTTATGAGTTGTGTTTTCTTTGTAGGTATTTTCATTAAAATGTAAAGTTATACAAATAATCTTGAAAAGAATACTTAGAATGTCTTTACCACCATATTATCAAGGTATTATTACATTATATTTTATATAGAGAATACATGTAATTTTTAAAAGTCAATTTACTTTTCAAGTGATATTATTTATTCACATCGTGCATTTAGCCCAGCAGACCAGTCAGATTTAATTTTCTACTTCAGTTTCTGGATTTCAGAAACTTCCATATTCCACATTTGCAATGTCACATAAATATTCAAATCATGACTAAGGCATTCTTTTTTCTTTTTAAAGAATGTCTTTAAAAATAAAAATAATTTAATTTCAAATATGATTAGGTCTAGTATAAAAACATTTTTCCTGTCAATCTGAATAGAGGACATGACAATGTGGGTTAATATGCTACAGATGAAGGAACAGAGAAGATAAAATACTAAAAGCTGCAACTCAGCCTATATTAATGTTGAGAACTTCACACTTAATTCCCTTTTCATTATTGCAAATTAAAATACATTATTAAATGTTCGATTCACCGAAAAAAATTTAAAATACCAGTTTTTAATAATTACCATGAAGTAACAAAATCATATTGGTATAGAATCAACAGTGTGGGTTGACATGAAAGGAGATTTTTTTCCCCCCTGCACCTTCTTCCTTTAAAGGAAAATACAGTTTCCTTCCTACGGCAAGGGTATCAGATTCTTACAGCATCCATGACACTTGTAAGCATTCAGTGGTCAGAACACCACTACATATCCTTCAAATGATATGGACCAGTGAAGCTGGAAGGTATCTTCACTGAACCAGACAGCTTGGTATCTTAGCAATCCACCAGGACTCAAGCCCCAGCATGCCCCAGGTGGTGTGCAGAATCTCAACTAAAATAGGTAGTAGACTTTGCATTTTGAAAGTCAACTGTTCTGAATATTGAATTCTAGGTCACATTTAGTGGTCTAAAGTCCACACACAAGGTTCTCAATATTTCTTTTTATACGTGACTTAAAAAAAAGCACATTATTTAAAGACACTCATAGGAAGAGGTAAAATGCTAGAAGGCATTTTCTATATCCATTTGGTTATCTGAGTGCATACTAAATTTATAAAGGTTATGTTATGTTTTGGTGTCTTGGTTTGTGACTAGGACTGAAAGACTGTTGTCTAAGCCTTGAATATGAAGAGGTTCTATGCATTTATTTTAAGTACAATGCCCTTTTAGTGGAGATAAAAGTCAAAATGTGGACTGAAAACTCACAAAAATTTTTGATCTTAAAATGCTAGGCCACCACAGTGAATCTATGGTATTCTGGGTTTTGGACAAAAGAGAAACTCTTACAAAACAAAAATAAGCATGTTCTCTTTGAATTTGCACTTTTCTTGTTCATTAGCCAGTCATAGGTCTAGGTGCAGACTTCTTGCTTTGAATCTCATCTGACTTTCATACTCTGGCCTCACAATTCATTAATTCACTACCTATGGTTTTCCTAGACTTGCAACTATACTTCTCAGTTTAAGTACTCCCATGCCATCATTCTCACCTTACTATCAGGTCTTTCCAGAAAACTCTAAAAAAATGAGGTGTTAGTTATGAAGAGTGGATAAAGGTACAACGGCTAAAACACAAACATGTGAGCCCGTAAGGCTGTACCACGTAGATGCCACCTTTTTAGAGATCACCCCAGTAACAGAATGTGAAGATGGGTTTTCAATACTTTCAGTTAATTTAACATTTTGGCGGACTATACTGGCCTACTCTGGCATTTTAAATCATCAATGGCTTAGCATGTAAATATGAAACTCTATTTTTCTTTAAAGTCTACTACAAAACCCCTCTGCCAAGGCTCATAATAAGGATTTAAAATTGAACCCAGCAAGTGATGGCTGCCCATCCTTAGAATTTCAAATCCACAACTGTGCTCTTAAGAAGAATCATTTCTCCCTCTCTGGCCTTTGCAATATAATCGTGTTGGCAACATACAACACCTTTATAAACAAGAGCAACCCACCAGCCAACTGCTTTTCGACTTCAGATCCAGCATACACTAACTCTTGCCCAACATATATAGTCTATGCCTGATCATTTTGCCCCATTTTAAGACCCCCCCAAACTGGACTGTGCCCGTCACAGGGAGCCATTAACCCCTTCGGGTTGAGCATCTGTTGGTATGTGCCTCCTTTAAAAGCAAAAAAGAAAGGATTTCCATAAGACGGAAAAGTTTTTCTGGGCAGATGAATGACATGGTTTCCAGCAGCATCACTAACAGACAAAGCACCTCAGTAATTATAACCTTGAAGGGGAACAAACATCAACTACCAAAAAACTTGAGGGTCTGACAGAGAGAACAGCAGTGCTCTCCTTGAATCCCAGCAACACTCTAGAGCTTCTGATCACCCAACTAAGACTGCAAGAGGAAGGGGGGACATCTCATTACTGAAGCCCTTCCCTCGAGGAAGCAGGCAGCTTATAATTGGACTTGGAGGGGGTGCTAACCATAGGGGCTACCAAGGAGCTTTGCACATGCATCATTTTTAACTGCCCCAGCCCCAGCATCCCCACACATCTGCCTATGCCATAGTCAGCCTATGAGCCCACCATGCCTAATTTTATTAGGAAAAGGGAATTTAGGGTATACTGGGCTGCATGTCATCCAGTTCTCTATTGACCCTTCGGGGAACTGAAATTAACTTTCAGAAGAAATGTCTTAATTGTTTGTTTGCATTTTAAGCCTATCCAAGAATCACCCCCACTCCACCCCCTTCCCTCCTCAAAGGCACCCCTCCCCTCTTTCCAGGGTTCTCTCAGCCTCCCTCCTCCCCCACCTCCCTTCCTCTTTGTTGTCTCTTACCTGCTGGCCAGGCTCTGCCTGCAATGCTGCCTGAAGGGCATCAGGTGGTAGTTCATGGCGTCCAGAAGCAGCTTCTGGCAGACTGGGTCGGTGCGCATGAAATCCACTGACTGGACCCGCTCCACCAGCTCCGGGGCTGGGATGAGGGCGAAGCGGAGGCGCTTCATGAGGTCGGGCGCGTACTGCATGCGGGTCTCCCGGTCGTGCTCCAGCCAAAGCACGGACATCTGGAAGAGCGCCAGCTCCGACTCCACGGGGGGCGGCAGCGAGTCCAGCAGGGCGCGCATCTCCTCAAAGTTGAGCAGCAGCACGTCCTCCACCAGGTACTTGTTGGCCAGCTTCTTGGTCTCCTCCAGGCCGTGCAGCGCGGCGATCTTGCACACCTGCTTGTAGTTCTGGACCGAGATCTGGTCGTTGAGGAACTGCACGCACAGCTTGGTGACCTGGGGAATGTGCAGGATTTTACTGACCGAAAGCACCTCCTCCACAGTGTCCAGAGAGAGGGTCACATTGGCCGTGTACAGGTACTCAAGCACCAGGCGTAGCCCGATGGACGAACAGCCTTGCAGCACCAGATTGTTGATGGCCCGTGGGCTGGCCAGCAGCTTGTCGTCGGGGGAGGAGGAAGGAGTCCCGGGCTCCTCCTGCTGCTGCTGCTGCTGCTGCTGTTGCTGCTGCTGCTGCTGCTGCTGCTGCTGCTGCTGCTGCTGTGGGTCCTTGGGGGCCCCCAAGCCGTCTTGTCCGACGACCCCACCTCCGAGAGGGGGGTGACTGGAAAAAAGGGATCGGAAGTACTGCGAGCAGGAGGCCAGAACGGCCTTGTGGCAGTGAAACTGCTGGCCCTGGGCCGTGAGGGTCACGTCGCAAAATAGCTGCTTCCTCCACAGCAGGTTGAGGCCGTGCAGCAAGTTGTCGCTGTGGCTGGGGTCGAAGGTGGAGGTCCTGTCCCCGGATCTGGACATGGCGAGCTGCCTCAGCGCACCTGGCTTTAAACCCTCCTCCAACCTGGCAAACAGGGGTGGGGGAGAGGGAGGGGGAAGTAATGGGGGGATAAGGTGGTGGAGGGGATGGGGTGTGGTTGGGGTGGGGAAGGGTGTGGAGGGGAGGGGGAGGGCGGAGAACAACAATAAATACACAGTTTGCCCCCCTGGTCCTGCACTCCCTCTTGCCACTGGTATTTGGAGGATGATTCAGAGGGTACTGGTCTTTGTGAGCAGCACCAGAACGGGCTTTATTTCTTGAAGCCAACCAGATTTGGGTCCCCGCTCTTCTCCCAGCGACTTCCCCCTCCCCAACCCCCCACTCACATGCGACCCCCTCACTTTCCTAAAACACCCCTGACTCTGCGCTAGGCAGCAACAGCAGCGGCGGCGACGGCAAAGTGGTGCATGGGGCTGTTAAGGCCGAGTAAACTCGTGGGCTCTTGTCCATGCCCAGAACCAGAGGAAAGGAAAAGCCCAGGAAGGACGGAGCTGGGGGCGCTCTAGGAGAAAGGCGACTGTGGCAGGTTCCAGTCCAACTTGTGCGTCCCCTCCTCCGCTGGGCTCCTCGTAGTTCTGTTTGTTTGGAGGGGTAAGGGGAGGGAAGCTGTGCTGGGGCAGGTCGGGACGGGGGAAGCCCGTAGAGTGGACGACTCTTGGCCTTTGAGAAATAAAATCAGATCTGGGGGAACCTTCGATTATCCGTGCTGCCCCTAGGAACGACTATGCTAATAGCAGTCTGATGGAGGAAATAAAGCCTTTTCTTCTCCTGGAAAAGTGCAGTGGAGCGCGGTGGTGACTAGCTCAGTGCACTCCCGAGAGGCGGGGAGCTGTCCTTATCAATTCGAGCTCATTTCCCCCACCCTGGCCCTGCCCGCTCCCCTGGTTCTCAAACTGTTGGCTGCTCCTTCCGCCAGTCAGTTTTGCTAATCTTGCAAAGATGCTGTGAAACCTGGCGGAGGTTACCTCCCGCCCCCTAGAATTTCCGAGCCCTGAAGTTTAGCGCTCTCCACTTGGATCATAGTTAGCACCTGGGCTGTTCTAGGTTGGGGGGAGGGGTCCCTTGTCCTGGCGTTTCTTTCTCTTGGGCAAAAGGCGCTGTCGCTTTAACTCCGGTAACTACATGAAGTTCAAGTTGGAAGCTAGATAGCTGGGGTGGGGGTGGGGGAAGCAGGTGGGGGGACTGGTGCGTCCTCCTGCCCTATCCTACGATCTTTCACTGGCAGCAGGCAGCTCTTCCCTGTTTCCCCTCTCAACAGCCCGGGATAAACCCGCACTCAGGCGCCCTGCAGTCTAGCCCACCTTCCCTAGCTTCCAACTACTCTGTTAAAAAAAAAAAAAAAGAAAAAAGTCAGATGCGTCCGCTTCTTTGGCCCTACAAAGGTGGAGGGTCAGATGCAGGAAGGGGCGGAGGGAGGAGGGAGACCAAAGAACAATCGATACGACCTCATTCTTAACCTGTAATTGCACCTTCCAGGGCTGAGGAGAAAGACACCCTCTGTGCCCACATCCCGCTCCAAAGAGCGCTGCTGCTACTGCTGTTGCTGCTGCTGCTGCTGCCGCCGCCGCCGCCGCCGCCACTGCCGCTCCCCGTCAGAGGGATCCCACAGAGACCTGCTCCTTCCATTGCAGATCACTGTCCTGGCACCGGCACTTGAGCTCCTTCCTTTTGACTAGAGACTGGTAATTCTCCAAGCCACTTTTAATGCCCAGTTTCAGGTGGACCCCAACCTCGTTTTTACTCTCCCTCCTTCACTTCCCCACCCCCACCCCCGCTCTGGCTTTCCTGGAACATCTCACAGAGTCTCTCCCTTTAAGTGGACCCGGTCAATTCCTCCCCCCCTCTCCCCGCCTTCCCTGTCCCCCCCCACCTTTTCCTGTCCCCCCCTCCTTCCTTCTCTCCCTCTCCCTCCCCTGCCTCTCTCTGGTCTGCCCAGTTCTTGCAAAGGGAGTTTATTCTTTCAAGGCGTTTGTCACACAAGTACCCCACGACCCCTCTGAAAGACTCCCTCACTGCCCCCTCAAACAAACAATCCAAAAGACAAAACAAAACATATACATGGTATACAGAAGGCCAGAAACTTACCTGGTCTCAATCAGCTGCTAAAGTAAAGGCTCACTTCAGCTCCCCCCCCAAAATCAATTGTCCTTCCTTTTTAAAGGTTTCCTCGCTCCTTGGGAGGGGGAAAAACACCTTCTGGTTCCCAACTCCAGCAGTCACTCTTTACAATTTATTTTGTCGTACATCATTTGATCACCATGAATTAGCAACAGCAAGAAAATGTAGGAGAGGGAGAAAAGAGAGAAAGAGAAGGGGAGAGAGGAAGAGAGAGAAGGAGAGAGAGAGAGGGAGAGAGAGGGAGCAGAGCTTTCTGCAAGAGAAGAAGAAGAAAAAATGTACGTGTGACAAATTATGCTACCAAGAAACAACACATCATTATCCTTGGGCCTGGGGCTCAGTGAGTCGTAACGAGAGTAATAGGAAATCCACGGTTGGGGAGAGAAACGGTCGTGCATGGCCAGTGGAGAGAGACCATACAGGGGGATGGATGCTGGAGAGACTCGCAAAATTATGGCTCAAGGCTATTGTAAAAATTGTCGAGCGTAAATGACTGCGATTTCAAACATCTTTGGAAGAAAGAAGGGGAAAAAGCGAGCCCCCCCCCTCCCTCTCCCTCTCTCTCCCTCTCTCTTCTCTCTCTCTATAAAGAACCGTCAAGTTTTAGTGCGCATTGCTAATTAGTCAATTTCTCTCTGCCTTCACAGGCTGGCGACTTTGCTGCTGAGCTGAAACTGCTAATTTCTGTGACCAGCTTTTTTCTTAGCTGTGATCTGGATGAATGAGTAGCTGTCTCACAGAGATGACAAAAATAAACTCTAATCCCCCCCAAAATTTCCACTACATCTTTCTCATGCATAGATTTATGATCTTCTGTGCAATATGCAAACTTTTTTGTGTGTGTATATTGTACATGCTGTTGTTTTCAGATTTCACTCCATTTGCTTTCTGCTCTTTCCCTTCCCCCCATGAGATGGAAACAATGTCTGATCTCCACATATGATATAATATTACTTTATACTCTCTTTGTATTTATAGTTTGGGTCTAGTATGGAACACACTAGTCCTGGCTTTAGAGGTGGGTGGCTGGTGTATGAAATGGGGGTGGATGAGAGTAGGGCTGGCATGAGCGAGAAGCCCTTCGTTTTACATTTGCTCCCCTGCACTATTCAAGATTTATGATCTTGTTTGAAGGCATATTTTCTCTATCGTTTTGTCTGGTTAGACAACCATCTCTGTACTTCACTGTCAGCTCTTCAACAGATAAGGGTTCAGAAGTCACATTTTTTTTTATTGGAAGATTAGCATATTGTCAGATTTGTCTTTCAGTCTGGGAATCTTTCTTTGCTTTGTAGGAGTGAGAATCAAACCACAGGAAAAAGCAGCTGCTGTTCTACAAGCATAACCTTTCAACTTCTGGGTACATCTTATTGGAAAGGGAGCCACGTCCAGCTTACAGTTTTGACTCCAAGACTTGACAACTGAAACTGGGAGGTTTCTGACACTTTGGTGCTGCCAAGAACTGAGGTGCATTTCTGTAGAGGACATGTTCTCCAGACTTTACCTCATGATGTATTGCACCCTTGCATTTATAGCCTTGTGCTTCTGTTGTCAAAGGAGAAAAAGGAAAGGGAAGGCATGCCCTCGAATAAAATACAGATGAAAGAAGACTGGGCAGCAGTTAAATAAAGTTTTGGTCCCTGATAAATTTGGGAACATTCCAACTTAAACCTGGTCTGAATAACACACTTGTCATTATAATCCACACTGAGAGTATGTCTTTGAAAACCTATCCTCTCTTACTCTCAAATTTGCAGAAGGGGGTAAAAACCTGAAGAAGAAAGAAGCAATAATAAACTGAAGTTTCATAGACTGAGGATTCCCAACTTAAAAAGATGGAAAGCAACTGTTATTCTAGTTCTTTACTTTCAAGTAAATGGCTAAAGATGTATTTATCTCTCACCGAAGCCTCATCATGTTTATCAAATACCTCCCTTTTCAGAGAAATAGACACCTTTTCTCTTGATACCTGTCTCCCAAACTCTCAATTCACTGCCATCTCATTTTATTACTTACATGATCAAACTATAATGGGACATATAGGATCCTAGATCTAGAGCTGGAAGAGGTATATTTATAGAAAAGGGATGAATATCAAAGAAGTTACAAAGTTTTACTATACCGCTTTCTGTTGGGGGTTTTTCATTCTCAGTTCTCATTTTTTCCTTTGAGTTTTGTAAAGGCAGTGTACAAGATAGCTTCATTTAGTTTAATTCCATTAACAGTTAATGTTATCCAGCACACAGAGTGTTCATGAAAAAGGCAAAATAAATTTATAGCTGAATTTTGATGTTGAACTTTTGTAGACTATCAATATAGCATTTAACTAATCCAAGGTCAATTTCCAATACCTTTCATTGAAAACTAGTATGTGACACCTTAATATGTTCTCATGAAGGAAGAATAGCATATTTTGTAGGCCTCAAATTTACTTTGAGATGTTCATTCTGCATCAGTGGGAAATGGCATCACAGTCAGGGAAATCAACAACTTCTAAATATTAAGAGTCACGTGAATTTTGTTTTTCCTAAGTAATCTACACATTATAATGATTAGTGAATGACAGTGAGAAAAATATAATCAGGTAAGTCACATTACTTCTGTGGCCTTCATTTACTATTATTTTTCCTGCTTAGATTTCAAATCTTAGAGAAGAAATAATCACAATTATATAATATATAAAATTTAGCCTTACTATGGTAAATTGGGAATTTAAAAATAAACCTTTGGACTTGAAGGCTATGCATACATGTCATGTAAATATGGTCTGCTCAGTATTTTAATTTTTTTTTGGCTCATCCATTTGACATGACATAAATTATTTCAGAACTAACAAATGACCAAAAATATTTATGCAATTCCTATATTATACTGGATTTGGATCCAGAGTAACTGGATCCAAATACTAGCTGTGCTGCTCCCTACATTTGTGATGTTGGACAAGTCACTTAACCTTTCCAGCCTCAATTTGCTCATCTGTAAATTGAGATTAGACTACATGACCTCTAAATTTCCTTCCAACTTTAAATTCACCATCCTACGATAAACATCCTTAAGAAACAAAATAAAATAGCAACAAAGAAAATAGTAGTAATTGCATTCCAGCTGCAAAGATTGTCATGAGTATTTGAATTTTACGCTTTCATTATTCATCATACAGAAAATGCATCTGTGTGTTTGGTCTGTCCTGCTGAGCAAGATCAACAGCTTGTACCTATGTCTACCATTTGTAAAATGGCAGGATGTGAGTAGTTAGTGAATTACACTCAGGAAGTTGGACTTCCCATATTATATGACTAGAAAGAAAATATACAGGTATTTTGTTTGCTTTTAAGTTTTTAACTATAGTCACAACCTATGCTTACCATGGACAGATTCTCAAAATGATCATTAATTAAGGCTGTCTACTATCTCCTTCACATCAAAGGTGTCCCTCCCATGATTATCACTTGCACTGATCAACCACCATCAGTCTATATTACATGGTAGTGTGATTGGCAGAGAGCCAGGACCCAAATTTATCGGTAGAAGGAGTATAGATGATCAGTTGTATTATAAATCATGTTCAGAATAGTTCTAAAAAGATCTTGCTGCCAAAAAGGTTGACAGTCATGGAGAAACTACAGTTTTCATTGGTGTCTTAAAAATCTGGAATTCGAATTTAGCCCTAAATTGTAGAAATAATTTTTCACATTCAGAAAAAAATCAATTAAATATTTTTTTCACAGCCTACTATACACAGACCAGTGTGACAAACACCAGAGAAGCTACAACATTTAGGTAACTTACAGTGCTTACCCTCATAGAGTCTTGTAGCTGGGGATAATATACATACATAGATAACTAATACAAAATAGTACATAGTAAGTGTATTAGACAAAAAAAAATACCACAAAATGCTTCCAAGGGGTAGCCTTTGAGCTGGGCTTTAAAGCATGGCCATCAGGTAAAAAAGGTGAGTGTTTGCGGATATATATGTGAGACATAGAGAACATCCATCATGTTTTCTTTATGAGTCATCATCACTTCCTTATCACATAACTTCATTACCAGAAGGTTAGCAACCAGGCTCTCTCTCTTCCCCCCTCTCTCCTCTCTCTCACTCTCTCTCTCTCTCTCTCTCTCTCTCTCTCTCTCTCCTCCCTCCCTCCCTTTCTCTCTTTCCACATATGGATATCTGCTCATCTATCTATCTATCTATCTATCTATCTATCTATCTATCTATCTATC